>NC_077228.1:1131788-1159288 GCF_027887165.1 Monodelphis domestica | reverse complement strand
TTCAAGCTGAGAAGGCCAGGATGATGGGAGAGAGGAGGGTTCTGGGAAGCGGCCCGCCTTCTCCAGCCTCTTGTGCCCAGGCGTCCGCAAGCTGCAGCTTGGGCCTGCGGGCATCCCTGCCCTCTTCCTTGGGTGCAGACGTGGCGAGTGGTTCCCAAGGAAGACAGCGTGTGCCTGCCTTCTCTTGTCCCCTTCACCAAGTCCTTGGTGGGTGGAGGACGGGCTCTTTGTGTCGGTGCCAAGGCCATGGGGTGCTCCGTAAATGTTAGAGAAGATGAAGGTTTTTCTCCATTGGGCAGATGGTGCTCAGTAGGGGTAGCCCATTATTTACCAGGATGACAGAGTGCTGGCAATTGTGTATGAAGCATTGCTCTTGCCCAGCTCCCTATTCCATGGGAAAGCAGGCATCGATGCAGCAACAAGCAGCTGGCTCAATAGCAGCTAATGTTCTGAGAGAACGCCATGATTGACCCGGACTCTGAGTGTGTGTGCGTGTGTGTGTGCGTGTGCATGTGTGCGTGCGTGTGCATGTGTGTGCGTGTGTGCGTGTGCATGAGTGTGTGCGTGTGCATGTGTGTGTGTGTCCCCGATGACTCATTCTTGGCTGAAGCCATCTGGAGACAGGGAGGAGCTGATAAGCTCATCTTGGCCGAGAGTTTGCCATGCCCTTGACCCGGCTCTCGGCCTTTGGCGCTGGGCCTCCGGCCGTGGGAAGGAGAGGCGAGAGGCGCTTTCCCCATGAGCTCTGCCCCGCTGCTCCCCAGAGTGACTGAAGCCAGCTGTGCCCCCCGCCCTGCGTCTGCGGAGTGGAGGAGACTTAATTACGCTCCCCAAATACCCAGGGCTTCATGGCGCGGCGCGGCGGCTCGTTTCCTCGAGTTGTGTAAATGAGAGCACGAGGGGTGACGAGCAGCTCGTTCTCTTCTTGGGAGAAGCTCATTTTCTTGTCAGCACATCCCGCTCCTGAAACATCGGCAGCGGGGACGTCCCCACGGGAGGCAGAGACGCGCCTATCGATCGCATGTCATCCCCGAGGGTGATGGCCAGGCTCTCCGCAGGGTCTGTGGAAAGCAGGTGATTTCGAGATGGAAACGCCGACATCCCCTCATCCATCGACGAGACTGTACTGCGGGGCTCAGCGCCAGGCTCTGCTCTCTCAGGAGAATGGAAGATGCTGCTTCGCCCACTTTAGGGAAAAAATCTCTGTTTGGAAGGAGGCCCTGGGCGAGGCGAGGGGCAGCCTGCGGAAGGGGCGAGACCGGAATCGCGAAGTCCCGCTCCCATCTAGACTCGGGCTTAAGCAGACGACTGAACCAGCGGACACGTCCTGATACGCCAGAGTGGACCAAACAGGTGCCCGCCCACCGGAAAACAAGGACGATGAGCATCTTGGGAAAAATCCCAGGAGCGCGTGAAGATGGGTAGAAACCATCACAGGCTGGAAGACGGCCATGCAAGAGAGCAGGAGCCACGGGGAAGGCGCTGAAAGGACGGACTCTGAGGTAGATGGAGGAGGCACTTGGAGAAAGGCAGCGAAACAGCTTCTCCACGGGCTGGAGGCGGGGAGGGGGCGGCCCCCACCTTTAGCCCCATCTCCCCAGCTAGTGCTCTTCTTTTTCCGGGTTGAATCTGGAGGGAGACAGAAAAGGCATCAGTGACCCCGGGCGATACGGGAATGGATGTAGATAGAGACGAGAACGCCCGGGTGCGCCCTAGGCAGCACCTAGTGTTCGGCAGGTACTGAAATGAAGAAACTCACCTGGGCTCCCACACCAAGCCTTCCAGATCCTGAGGCTAGATCGCTAGCTAGTCCCCCTGCCCCTTATCTGTAAAACAAGTTGAGAACAAAGTCAGAACATCTCTGAATAGACGACAATCCCTAGAAAAGTTGCCCGTCTGTACCAGTGGAGGTGATTTCCATACCGGGAGGTCTCCTCATCAGGAGATCACCGGGTTGGGTCCTCGACTCCCCCAGCCCCAAATGAAACCCAAATGAGTAAATAGGGGAGATCTGTGTGTGTGTGGTTGACCATTGACTCAGGACTCAGACACATGTGCTCTGGCTTTCCTCGGGCACGTTCTTGGCCCAGTTGGGATTATTCCCAGCCCTTCTCCGCTCCCCATTTTGAACACGTATTCAGTGAGGTCCCCAAGAAGTCAGTAGTAGGAAGGAGCGAAGCAGACCCATCCCTCTGAGACCTGAAAACTGGGGCCAGGGGACTGAGTGGGCGGCCAGCCCCAGGAGCTGTCCAGCATCTGGCTCAACCAAAGCCCATGCTCTCCATCAGCACTGTCTCTTGGCTTCAGCAGGCCCTGGTGGTGGAAAAGGCTTCAGAGGCTTTGGCCAGCCCAGCCCAGCCCTGCTCCCCACCCAGGGCATTCTAGGGAGTAGGTGGGTGCCCGCTAGCCAGTGCAAATGGGGTTGATGAGCAGCTTGGGGCAAGCACTGGTAGGCTCCTGGCCTGCTCAAGGCCCTGTTGAGCTGAACTGCTCATCTATCATAAGGGGCCCAAGCCTGAAGGGATCCAGGAGGCTGGTGAGCTCAGTGCAGAGCTGGAACTTATTCACCTTCTCTTCTG
This sequence comes from Monodelphis domestica, assembly GCF_027887165.1. Lineage (NCBI taxonomy): Eukaryota > Metazoa > Chordata > Mammalia > Didelphimorphia > Didelphidae > Monodelphis > Monodelphis domestica. Next base: position 1,156,709 of record NC_077228.1, on the reverse strand, counting down.
TCTCCTCTCCCCCATGGGGGTGAGACCTCTAGAGAGCACTTGGCGCCTCCCAGAATGCCAGGATTCGCTCTCTTGTGTCTTCTGCGATTCTGTCTAGGCAGAGTGACTTACCCTTCCCGGAGCCCATGCACTAAGCCAGGCTGCTCCCCATTTATAAGCCTGCCATACACGTAGCCCCGAGAGCTGGAGTGGAAATCCTTTGAAGGTAGGGATTGTGCCCTGCACACACGGGAAGGATCTCCGATTCTATCAGCATAGAGTGACTTAGAGCGTGGGCAGCCCGATGGAACCTCATCTCTGTGAGTTCAATGCCGGCCTCTGGTTGGACTCGCTGTGGGGCCCTGGCATGCCATTTACCACTGCTTGCCCCAGGACCACTCCAGTGTCTCTGCCAAGAAACCCCTCAGGGGTCACCAGCAATCAGACGTGACTGCAAGTGACTGACCAACAGTAACAACTTAGACTCTAAGATGGCCATCTGCCAAGGCAGGCTATGGTCCAGTGTAATCGTTAAGTATACGCAGTTCACAATTAGCTCGGATTTCGCACCCAGTACAGTATAGGCTCTTTCAAGTCAGGACCCACCGCTGAGGATTTGTCCTTGAATTCTCCACGATTGACATAGTCTTGCACAGAGTCGGTACTTGATGAATCTGTGATCTCATCAAGCAATGGGGCATTGGGTTGTCGGGGGCACACAAGTGAAGCTACTGGAGGCCTCTAGCCAATAAAGGTTGGGGGTAGAATTTGAAAGCAGGTTGCCCTCGTTCTAAATCTTGGGCCTACCTTCTACATGGGACGGGGCAGGTCTGGAGCTGTGAGTCCATTGCTAGGGATACTCCCAACAAATAAATTCGATTGCAGTAGAGATGGCTCTGTAGTCCTGGAGGGGCTTTCCCAGGGTTCAGGAGACAGGATGTGTCAGAGGCAGGACCTGAAATCAAGACCTCTCAACTTCAAGCCCAGCCCTCCATCCATCAGTCACTTTGCCTCTCTCTTAGCACCTGATGTGTGTTTTCTAATTATTGAGTGGAGTTGAATGGCATCCCCTCTGGGACCACCTGACAGGTGTGCATTCAGCCTTGGTGGGAAGGGCTCTGCGGTCCCCATTTGAGTAGTCCTCATTCTTAGGACATCTTTACCTCCCCTCAAGTTCAATCTGCCTTCATGCTACAGTCTTCCACCCACCGATCATGGCAGCTCAACTGTAATTAGACAGGTGAATGTGCTGTCCCTTAATAATACACATTAGATGCCAGTGCCGAATCCAGATAGTCGTCAGTCATTCAGTTCCAACGTTTCCCCAATACCTCCTCTGTGCCTAGCACTGTGCCAGGGGCTCAGAGCAATAGCAAACTCAGATAAGCATCTGCTTCAGCACCTGTCTTCATTGGCTTCGACAGTCTGTGACTTGGGGGTGGTGAAATCCATTCATTACAGAACAAAATAATACAGGAGCATACAAAAGAGGCAGCCTCATCTAGTGGTTAGAGGGTCAACAAGAAGAAGTCAGGACATCTTGGGTTCAAGTTCTGCCCCTGATATATACTACCCAGGGTAAGTTGCCTACCTCTTTGGTGTCCTGAAATGACCATCAAAGAAAGTAAGTCATGGGTGAGTTTTTAATTGGAATTTGACTCAAGCTGTTTCTTATCCCACGGGCCTTCATGACAACATTTAGGGAGAGTTGGCTGGTCCAGTCACATGGGCAAAACAAGTCAGCAATTCTTTATGGAATGCTCTGACCAGTTCTTCCTCTGAAGCTCCTCTCGGAGGGGTCATTGGTTACTTGTAAATTGCTTCACAGGTTCAGAATCCACCAAGGGGCTGCTGAACAGAGAAGGATTTGTCAGGAAGTCAGTCCTTGGAAAGGGAGAGCAGATCTGACCAGGTCGAGGAGTTCTGCTCACAGGGGATGCTTTGAAGGGGAGTGGATGATAGCTTCTCCTCTCAGAGCCCCTCAGGGAACATGTTGACCTATTAGGCAGCAGCCTGCAGAATACACCAGGGTCTGGATCATTTAACTTGCTACAGCATCAGAGGACTGCAGAATGGGGAGCAGTCTCAGAGCTCCAACATTGTGGATAAATCTTAAATCCCATGTGAAACCTGCTCAACAAGAGTCATACATGGGAAGGGCAATGCTTTGACTTCCTGGGGTTATTGGATTCACTGATGATGAGTTTTAATTTTAATTGGAAAGAAGCTTCTCAAGAGTAAAGAGACTCCAGTATTTTGCTCAAAATTGAAGCAAAAGGGAGGACAGAGTCAAGATGGCGACACAGAAGCAGCAAAAGTTCAGACCTCTGAATACCCTTCCTTACCAGTTATAAACTAAATGCTTCTAGGGGACTGAAAATCAAACCTAACAACAAGACAGAGCCAAGGAACCCTCCTTCTGGACTCAATCCAAAAGGTATGCCCTCCCCCAAAGCTGGAATCTGAGAACACTCGGGTTTAAGGGGAAGACAGAAGGAAGATCCCAGGACCCCTCCCCCCCCACCTAGAACACTAAGCCTCCAGCAGCAGCAGGAACTTCTGGGTGGGCTTGTCTAGAGGGTGTACCTTGCAGGTAGGGCTGTGCAAGGCTCAGAGCATCAAACACAGGTGGTGTGGAAGGAGCTTGAGAGGGAGTGCAGAGTGGGCAGTTTGGTCACAGAGGTGGAGACCCTCCATATTGCTCCAGCCTTCCAGGAGCTTTTGGCCTCAGAGCACATCCTGCCCAACCCAACTGAACTTAATCCAATCAAAAGTCTTCAGAGGTCAGGGAATCCCAAGCTCCAATACCCCTCCCCCACAGACTTTAATCCAATAAAAACCCTCCAGAGGACAGGGAAGCTCAAACTCCAACACCCCTTCCCCATAGACTGCATGGAGAGATCTTCTGTCAAAGCTCCAAGAGGGGAGACTGACAGAAAACCGCAAAACCAAAAAAAAAAAAATGAGAGGAGCAAGAACACAGACAAATACAGGGAGTAAAGAAGGGGGTAAATATGAGCAAACAACAGAAAGAGAAGAAAGAAATTACAATAGACAGCTTCTATACAGGCAATGAAAAAAGAGCAAATGGAACAGAGGATGAGGGATCAACAAACGATAAATCAGAAATCCAAGCGAATTGGATACAGGCTTTGGAAGAACTCAAAAGGTAATTCAAAACACAATTAAGAGAGGCTGAAGACAATGGGTAAGAGAACTTAAAAACTAAGAGAAGTCATCTGGAAACAGAAAATAGTGTCTTGAAAGCCAAAATCAACCAGCTGGAAAATGAGGCAAAGGAGATGAAGGATGAGGCAAAGAAGATGAAATATGAGGCAAAGGAGATGAGAGATGAGGCAAAGAGGATGAAAGATGACCTCCAAAGAAAATCAGACCAGAAGGAGAAGGATGAACAAAAAGCCAGAGATGAAATCCAGTCTTTAAGAACCAGAATACAACAACTAGAATTAAGTGACCTCACAAGGCATCAGGACACTATAAAACAAAACCAAAAGAATGAAAAAATCGAGGAAAATATGAAGCATCTCATTCACAAAATAGAAGATTTAGAAAATCATTTGAGGAGAGACAATTTAAGAATCATTGGTCTACCAGAAGACAACGACAAAAGAAAAAGCCTGGGCATAATACTATAGGAAATTATCCAAGAAAACTGCCCCAATATTCTAGAACAAAAGGGAAAAGTGGAGATTGAAAGAATCCACAGATCACCTACTGTATTTAATCCCCAACTGACAACACCCAGGAATATTATAGTCAAATTCAAGAACTATCAGACCAAAGAAAAATTAGAGAAGAAAAAGAAATTGAAGGTATTAAAATTGGCAATGAGGAGGCCAAGCTGTCACTCTTTGCAGATATATGATGGTCTACTTAAAGAATCCTAGAGAATTAACCAAAAAGCTAGTAGAAATAATCAACAACTTTAGCAAAGTTGCATGATACAAAATAAACCCACCTAAGTCATCAGTATTTCTATATATCTCCAACACATCTTAGCAGCAAGAATTAGAAAGAGAAATTCCATTTAAAATCACCCTAGACAATATAAAATACTTAGGAATCTATCTGCTGAGACAAACACAGGAACTATATGAACACAACTACAAAACACTCTCCACACAATTAAAACCAGATCTAAACAACTGGAAAAACATTGATTGCTCATGGGTGGGACGAGCTAACATAATAAAAATGACAATCCTACCCAAATGAATTCACTTATTTAGTGCCATACCCATTGAACTACCAAAAATATTTTTTACTGAACTAGAAAAAACCATAACAAAGTTCATTTGGAACAACAAAAGATCAAGGATATCCAGGGAAATCATGAAAAAAATGCAAAGGAAGGAGGACTTGCAGTCCCAGATCTCAAACTATACAATAAAGCAGTGGTCATCAAAACAATTTGGTACTGGCTAAGAGACAGAAAGGAGGATCAGTGGAATAGACATAGGCTAAATGACCTCAGGAAGACAGTCTATGATAAGCCCAAAGATCCCAGTTTTTGGAACCAAAACCCACTATTTGATAAAAACTGCTGGGAAAATTGGAAGACAGTATGGGAGAGATTAGGTTTGGATCAACATCTCACAACGTACATCAAGATAAACTCAGAATGGGTGAATGACCTGAATATAAAGAAGGAAACTATAAGCAAATTAGGTGAACACAGAATAGTATACATGTCAGATCTTTTGGAAAGGAAAGACTTTAAAACCAAGCAAGAGCTAGAAAAAAATCACAAAATGTAAAATCAATAATTTTGATTACATCAAATTAAAATGGTTTTGTACAAACAAAACTAATGCATCCAAAATTAGAAGGGAAGCAACAAACTGGGAAACAATCTTTATTACAAAACCTCTAACAAAGGTCTAATCACTCAAATTTATAAAGAGCTAAACCAATTGTACAAAAAAATCAAGCCATTCTCCAATTAATAAATGGGCAAGGGACATGAATAGGCAATTTTCAGTTAAAGAAATCAAAACTATTAATAAGCACATGAAAAAGTGTTCTAGATCTCTTATAATCAGAGAGATGCAAAGCAAAACAACTCTGAGTATCACCTCACACCTAGCAGATTGGCCAACATGACAGCTATGGAAAGTAATGAATGTTGGAGGGGATGTGGCAAAGAAGGGACACTAATTCATTGCTGGTGGAGTTGTGAATGGATCCAACCATTTTGGAGGGCAATTTGGAACTTTGCCCAAAGAACGATAGAAGACTGTCTGCCCTTTGATCCATCCATAGCACTGCTGGGTTTGTACCCCAAAGAGACAATAAGTAAAAAGACTTGTACAAGAATATTCATAGCTGCACTCTTTGTGGTGGCCAAAAATTGGAAAATGAGGGGATGCCCATCAATTGGGGAATGACTGAACACATTGTGTTATATGTTGGTGATGGAATTCTATTGTGCTAAAAGGAATAATAAAGTAGAGGAATTCCATGGAGACTGGAACGACCTCCAGGAATTGATGCAGAGCAAAAGGAGCAGAACCAGGAAAACATTATACACAGAGACTGATACACTGTGGTACAATTGAAGGTGATGGACTTCTCCATTAGTGTCAATGCAGTGTCCCTGAACAATCTGCAGGGATCTAAAAAATACTATCCACAAGCAGAGGATAAACTGTGGGAGTAAAAACACCGAAGAAAAGAAACTGCTTGACTACAGGGGGGAAGCGGATTCGACTGAGGAGAGACTCTAAATGAACACTCTAATGCAAATACCAACAACATGAAAATGGGTTCGAACCAAGAACACATGTGATACCCAGTGGAATCGTGCGTCGGCTATGGGAGAGGTGGTGGGAAGGGAGGGGGGGGGAGAAAATGATCTTTGTTTCCAATGAATAATGTTTGGAAATGACCAAATAAAATAATGTTTAAAGTGGAAAAAAAAAGACTTTCTGCCCTTTGATCTAGCCATAGCACTGCTGGGTTTGTACCCCAAAGAGATCATAAGGAAAAAGACTTGTACAAGAATATTCATAGCTGCACTCTTTGTGGTGGCCAAAAATTGGAAAACAAGGGGATGCCCTTCAATTGGGGAATGGCTGAACACATTGTAGTATTTGTTGGTGATGGAATACTATTGTGCTCAAAGGAATAATGACCTGGAGGGATTCCATGTGAACTGGAAAGACCTCCAGGAAGTGATGCAGAGTGAAAGGAGCAGAACCAGGAGAACGTTGTGCACAGATGGATACATTGTAGCACAATTGAATGTAATGGACTCTTGCATTAGTGGCAATGCAGTGACCCTGAACAACTTGGAGTGATCTAGGAGAAAGAACACTATCCATATCCAGAGGAAGAACTGTGGGAGCAGAAACACAGAAGAAAAACACCTGCTTGATTACATGGGTCAATTGGGGATATGGTTGGGGATGTAGACTCTAAGTGATCATCCTAGTGCAAACATCAGCACCAGGGAAGTGGATTCTGATCAAGGACACAAGTTATACCCAATGAAATGAGCTATAGGAACGGTGGGGGTAGGGGAGCTCCCTACCCAGGGAAATAATGTTATTATTATAACAAAAAAATTAAATAAAAAAAAGAGTAAAGCGACTCACTGAAATCCCCATTGTCTCCTTTGAGGCTTCCCAGTAGACAGATCTCCTGCCCCTTCTCCATTGAAAGTAAGTCCTTTGAGGTCAGGCACTGTCTTGTTTTTGCTTTTGTCTCTCTAGTTCTTAGTACAGGGTTTGGAACAGAGAACCCTTACTGAATCAGACACTTAGTCTTGCCACATGGCAGCTTGGCTCAAGTTCAGAGACTTGGAAAAAGATCATGCGAGGACATTGAGAGGGAGAAGGAATGCTCAAGGGCATCTGGTGAGATCCTCCATTTTACAGATCAGGAAGCCCAGGGAGGAGTTGCTGCTTTCCATGTAGCAGGACTGGGCTTTGCCTCCAAAAGGAGGGCTCCTTCACTAATGCTGCCTGATGACTCTAAAACTGTTTGAAAATCTAAAGGAAATGTCTCCTGTTCCTCCATACATTATTCATGTAATAATGAGAACAATAAAGTCAACATGCATTAAGTTCTTACTAAGTACAGTGTTCTAAGTGCTGGGAATCCAAGGACAAGCAGAAAGAGAGTGTCTGCCCCAAGGAGCTTCCATTTCAATGGGGGGAAACTGAAAAGTGGTGGAGGAAGAATGGAGGCACCTTGGAGAGGGCCCATGGTAGACGAGGTGGTGGCACCCAGCATTGAACACAAGTTTTGCTCTGTTTCTCCCCAGGGCAGAGGAGAGCAGAGCTAGTGGCTCCCTTGTTCTGCCCTCTAGGGCTCTGCACACAGCGTAAGCAACTTTGGCAGCATCCAAGGTTAGCTTTTGGTTCCATTTTACAAAAACTCTCCCTCAGCCCCACAAGGTTTACTCTCCATTGCCTAAGCCTTTGCTCTAGCCATCACATTACTCTTTCTCTCGGACGTCCTCTAGGACTCCATTCTGGAGAAGGGCTTCTATGTCATTCAGCCTCCCTTGCTGGAGGGCCTGCTATAAACCAGGCACTGACACTCACCAGAGTAACACAAGACAGCCATAGGTCAATCCAAAGAGCCACGGAACTGCCTTGATGGGCCGTTGGCTCATTTGCTCCCACAGTGAACTCTACTTAAGGCATTTTTTCATTGTTACAAATCACGAAATGGGGCCTAACTCAAACACCTCCTTGGAGGAAAATGGAAGAGTAAAGGGCACCTTTTTGTCCCGGATCTCCAAGCCTCCGAAGCTGCCCTGAGCAGAGACTCGCTTGTGTTGTCCTCCCTTCTCTTGAAATGGCCTCAGCAAGAGAGCGCCCAGATGACTTGATTGTCGTCCCCCTCTTGTTCTCTCCATGTTGCTTTGCAAGTCTTCCTGTGGCCCCCTTGTCAATTCTGACCCCGAGGCAATCATTGTGGTCATAGTGAAGCATTAGGAACTTGGTCTCTCTGGACATGTTGGACTAGAAAGCTTAATAAATCATTGCCCACTAATGGGAGAATGGAAAATATGTACAGTATCCTAATGGTCATAATGTAATCATTAAAATCACCATTATGTGACAATGGAAGAACTCATTATGCATTAGTTTATCTTTACATAATGTTAATAGCTAATGAAATTGTGACAATTACGTCTAATTAAGTTGAAGAGCATTATGACACTTCTTGGAAATGGGGCCGGCTTTTCCTCCAAATGCTCTGTCTGGAGCCATTAGTGAGCTCCAAGTCCATCGCTATTAGGACTTGGGAAATGTGCATGTTCATCCAGTTTTCATCTTCAACTGGATTTGTTTGGGTTAAACGAGCTGGAAATGGGAAGTCTTTCACTGAGGCTACCTCTGAAAGGGCGCTTTGTAACGCTCCTTCGTCCTGGGTGCATTCGCTCTTCCTAGCCCCACGCTTCAGTTGGGGCGAAGCTAACTCAGGGAACATGTTGGGAGAAGAATGTCATCCCATTTGAAAATGGTCCAGCCGGGCATGCCAGTTTGGAAAAGAAAATGTTGAATTTTTGATGTACTTCTGAAAAAGCCAGTTGTGGATGGTGATTGCTCACATTTCAGAATAGTTTAGTTTATTTTCAAGGGCCAAATCCTTTTATTTTCTTCTTTTTCATGCATTAAATTTTATTTTGTCCTCAATCACATGTAAAATCGTTTCTAGCGTTTTCTTTTTTTAATTGAAAAATTTATTTATTTAATTAATTTAGACTATTTTTCCATGGTTCCATGATTCATGTTCTTTCCCTTCCCTCCTCCCCCTCCCCAGCCAATATGCAATTCCACTGGGTTTTACATGTATCATTGATGAAGACCTATTTCTATATTATTGATAATTGCACTAGGGTGATCGTTTAGGGTCTCCATCCCCATCATATACCCATCAATCCGTGTGATCAGGCAGTTGTTTTTCTTCTGGGTTTCCGCTCCCCCAGTTCTTCCTCTGGATGTGGAGAGCATCTTTCTCATAAATCCCTCAGGACTGTCCTGGATCATTACATTGCTGCTGGTAGAGAAGTCCATTACATTCAATTCATTTCAGAATATTTTTAAGAAATGAACTGGCTTATCAAAAATAAGGCAGGAATGAGTCTCACTGGACTCTAGCCTGGCCAGAACACACCTACTACTCAGCTCAGCCCTTTCTGGTCCCCTAGAATCACTGGATGCAAGAAAGCCTGTTGGAGGGGACCTCAGATGTCACAGAAGCTGGCCAGTGGTTCAGTGTGTACTGAGGGAATTTGTGAAAGAATGAAAATTATATAGAGGGGGATTTTCACTTCAGATTGAGGAAATCTTCCTCTTCAGAACTGCTTATCGATTGAATAGGGGCAACATAGCCCAGTAGTCAGAGGACCAGCCTTAGTTCTACCTAGTTAGATATTAACTTTGTGTCCTGGGGCAAGCTATAATGCCCTGTGTCAGTCCTCTAAGGTTAGAATTATAACACACTTGTGGACCTGCATTGGTACAGAAAATGTCTTCACAGGAAGTTGGCCAGGTCCATAACACCCCAGGTCCCAATAGGAACAAGCAAATAAATACATTTCATGATCTTTTTGAGGAGGTGGTGAGTTGCCCCTTGCTTGAAATATTTAACAAAAAGCTAGATAACCGTTGTAAGGTATTATGATGAGGGGGCGTGGGCTTCAGGGGGTCCACAGAAAGTCTTTTCAATGGTTTTTAGTTACATGGAGAAACGATGTTTTATTAGTTCTTGCTTTAAAGCCTGGTTTTCTTTTACAGTTTGGTCAAACTGGTTTTGTAGATGCATGAATTTCTTTTGCATCATTTCCCACTTTTCCTCCCAGAGGGCTTCCATCTTTTTGGTCCTTTCTGATTCAAATTCTTCATGGGTTTGTGGAGAGTTTCTATTTCCTTTGGAGGATTTTGGAGAATTTTCTTGTATATCTTCTTCTATCTGCTCTGTATTTTGTATTTTGGCTCCATAGAATGTGTCCAGAGTCGCCCCTTTCTTCTTATTTTTCTTGGTATTTTGGGGCTTCGGTGCTTCTGTGGAGTTTGTCATCTCTGAACGTGGAGGATTGGCTTTTCTTGTCTTTGTCTGGTGATCAGAGGCTTTAGTCCTGGGCAGATGTTGGTTCTAAGAGCGTTCCCTGGGTTAAACTGAATATGCCTCACTGGAACTGGAATGGAAGGGTCGGACCACGAGGCCACACTCTCCCCCTGGCTCGATTTCCGGAAGTTGCCTTCAGAATCGCTGGCCGTGAGTCTGTTTCGTTGGCCTGCGGGGGGATGGGCTGCCGCTTCCCCAAGCTCTGAGAGCACAGACTTTCACTGAGACTTGGATAGCAGGATCCAGCCCGTGAGGCTGTCTTGCCCGCCCTGAGGGTTGCTGTTGTTTTGACCAGCTCTCTGCAGTGGAGGCCCCAGGCAGTAACTTTCACCCGGACCACCAGCTCTCTGCAGCGGAAGCCCCAGGCAGTAACTTTCACCCGGACTGGGACTTGGGTAGAAGACCCTGAGGGTTGTTGTTCCTCAGACCCTGCTCTCTGAGCCAGGCGGCTGCCGCTTCCGGGAGCCTTGGACTCTGCGCTCCTACCCCTGAGGTCTGAGGGATCTCGGGTTCTGGCTTTTAAGGGGAGCCGTACCTTTTGAACCGGGTCCAGGTCCAGGAGGAGGGTTCCCAGGGTCTGTGCTGTTGATCGTTTTGAATTTCGGCGCCTTAGGAGCTTCTAGTTTGAGATCGGTCGGGAAGGGTTTTCCGGAGATCTGAGCTTCAGCTTTCTCTAAGCCGCCATCTTAACCGGAAGTCAGAAACGATGTTTAACAATTGTTTTTTCACATTTTAAAATTCAGATTTTCTACCTCCCTATCTCTCACGCCAAGACAGTGAATATTCTGATAAAGGTTCTACCCATGTCACGTAAATCATGTTTCCATGTTGCTATTGTCACGACAGAAGACACCTCACACACACAATATTCCTCATAAAGGAAATATAGGGGGAAATGGCATAGTTTGCTCACCACTCAGATTCCAAAAGTTCCTGCTTTGGTTGTGTATAATATTTTCATCATAAGATCCTTGTGGTTACCTTGGAAACTAGCTTTGCAGATAATAGTTTAATCACAATTGATCATTGCATAATATTTATGTTACTGTATGCACTGGTCTCCTGGTTCTGCTCACTTCACTTTGCATCAACTTATATAAGCCTTCCCAGGTTTTTCTGAACTTACTTTGTTCATCATTCGTCATGGAACAATAGTATTCCATTACTCCATGTACCACGATTTGTTCTTCCAATTCCCAAGTCATGAATAACCCTGCAGTTTCCAGACCTTTGCCACTACAGAAAGAGTTGCTAAAATATCTTATAACAGGGAGGTCCTGTTCCCTTGTCTGTGATCTCTTTGGAAGATTGGCCTAGCAGTGGTATTGCTGGGCTGGAGGGTTTGCATAATTTTGTTTCTCTGCTCTCCAGAATGGCTTTATCAATTCACAGTTCTACCAACGGAGTATTATTCCTTTTCCCCTCCAACATTGATCATTTTGGAATTGTTTTAATTTGCATCTATCTAATCAATAATGATTTGGAATATTTTTCATATGAATAAGGATAGTTTTAATACCTTCCTCTGACAACTGTCTATTTGTATTGACTATTTCTTAGTTGGGGGACATGTTGTATTCTCATAAATTTGACACTGTTTTCCCTATATTTGTGAAATGAGACTTTTGTCAGAGATACTTGCTATAAATTTCCCCCCAATGTGTGGTTTCCCTTCTATTCTTGTTTGCGTCAGTCTTATTTGTGCAAAACATTTTTAATTTAATGTGTTCAAAGTTATCTATTCCATTTTTGGTTATGTTCTTCATGGCTTGTCTGATCATAAATTCTTCCCTTATCCATAAATCTGTCAGGTCAACTTTTCTATGTTCTTCTAATTTGTTAGTGGTGTCATCCTTTATTTCTAGATCCAGTGTCCATTTTGATTTTATCTTGGTGTATGATGTGAGATGGTGGCCCATGCCTGATTTCTTTCCAGCTTTTCCAACAGTTTTTGTCAAAGAGTAAGTCCTTTCTCCAAAAACCTGGATCTTTGGGACTAATTGCTATGGACATTAATTTCCATGTGTTAATCTAATCTAGGTCTACTAGAACTAATCTATTCAATTGATTCACCATTTTATTTCTTAGTAACAGATTCTTTTTATGTTTACCATTTTATAGGTATAGTTTGATATCTGGTACAGCCAGACCCCCTTCCTTTATATTATTTTCATCATTTCTCTTGATATTCTTAGCCTTTTGTTCTTCCAAATGAACTTTGTTGTTATTTTTTATAGTTCTATGAACTGATTTGGGGGTATTTTGAATGGTAGGGAACCAAATAGGTAAATTGATTTAGATAGGATTGCCAATTTCATTATACTGGCTCATCCTATCCATGAGCAATTAAGGCTTTTTTTTCTCCCCAAATTTTGTGTCTGACTTTATTTGTTTGAAGAATATTTTGTAATTCTGTTAGTATAGTTGCTGGGTTTGTTTGGGTAGGTATGCCCCCAGATATTTTCTATTGTCTAGACTTATTTGGAATGGAATTTCCTTTTTTATCTCTTCTGTTGGATTTTGTTGGTGGTAAATAGGGATACTGATGATATATATATATATATATATATATATATATATATATATATATATATATATATATGGATTTCTTTTGCATCCTGCAACTTTGCTGAAGTTGTTAATTATTTCTGTTAGCTTTTTGGTTGATTCTTTAGGGTTTTCTAGGTATACAATCATATCTTGAAAGAGTAATAACTATTCATTGTCTATATTAATTCCTTCAATTTCTTTTTATACTCTTAGTTACTCTAGTGAGCATTTCTAGTACAATTTTAAATAATGATGGTAATAGTGAACATCCTTGCTTTACCCATTTTCTTATTGGGAAGGATCCTGGTTTGTTCATGTTATAAATAATTCTTGGGGATAGTTTTAGATAAATGCCATTTATGACTTTAAAGAAGGATTCCATTATTTTAGTGTTTTCTAATGTTTTTATAAAGAAAGGGATTATGTTTAGTCAAATGATTTTTCTGCATCTATTGAAATAATCATGAGATTTTTGTTGGTTTTGTTATTGATGTGGTCAGCTATATTGATGATTTTCCTAATATTGAGCCATCCCTCCATTCCTGATATAAAACCCACCTGATTGTGATGTATTGTACTTGTAACATAATGTTATGCTATCCTTGCTAGTATTTTATTTAAACTTTTTGCATCAATGTTCATTAAGGAGATTGGTCTAAAGTTTTCTTTCTCTGTTTTAGTACTTTCTGGGTTAGATATCAATCATATTTGTTTCGTAAAAAGAATTTGGAAGGATTCCCTCCTTCCTTATTTTTTCTAAATAGTTTACATAGTAATGGAGTTGTACTTTGAATGTTTGGTAAAATTCACTTGTGAATTCATCTGTCTCAGGGGCCTTTTTCTTAGTTATTTGATGGTTTGTTCAATTTTTCTTTTCCTGTGATGGTATTAAGTATTCTTCTTCCTTTATTTGTTAATCTAGATAGTTTATATTCTTGTAAGTGTTCATCTATTTCACTTAGATTATCAGATTTATTGGCAAAGAGTTGATCAAAATAACTTCTAATAATTGCTTTAATTTCTTCTTCGTTGTAATTTCTCCTTTTTTAAAATTTTGATGCTGGAAATTTGTTTTTTTTTAATTGAGTTAACCAATGGTTTAGCTATTTTACATATGTACATATGTTTCATATAACCAATTCTTCATTTTATTTATCAGTTCAATGATTTTCTTACTTTCCACTTTATTAACCTCTCCCTTGATTTTCAGGATTTCTAATTTGGTGTTTAATTGGAGATTTTTAATTTGTTCTTTTTCTAGGTTTTTTTAGTTGCAACTGCTTTTTATCTAATTTATTGATGTAAGCATTAAGAGTTATTAATTCCCCTCAAAGTAATGCTTTGCTGCATTCCATACATTTTGATATATTGTCTTCTCCTTGTCATTTTCTTTAATGAAATTGCTTATTGTTTCTTTGATTTGTTCTTTGACCCATTTGTTCTTTAGATAAGATTATTTAGTTTCTAATTAATTTTTAGCCTTTCTTCTGCTTTTTGCTGAGAATAATTTTTATTGTATTATTTTTGGGAAAGTAGGCATTTAATGTTTTTGCTTTTCTACATTTGGGATGTAAGGTTTTTATATCCAATTATGTGGTCAGATTTTGTGAAGGTGCTATGAACTGCTGAGAAAAGTGGTGCATTTATTTCAAATCCCACTCAGTTTTCTCCAGAGATCTATTACATCCAGCTTTTCTAATGTTCTATTTACATCCTTAGCTTCTTTTTTATTTTTTTGGTTGGATTCATTTGCTTCTGAGAGGGAAGGGCTAAGGTTCACCATTAATAATATTTTACTTTTTCCTCCTGTAGGCCATATAACTTTTACTTGAGGAATCTGGATGCCTTGCCATTTGGTGCATAAAGATTTAGTATTGATATTGTTTCATTGTCTATGGTGCATTTGACCATGATATAATTTCCTTCCTTATATCTCACTATTTCTACTTTTCCATCTTCTTCAAAGATATTAGGGCAGTTTTCTCTGATGATTTCTTATAATATAGTGTTGAGGCTTTTCTTTTCTTTATCATGGCTTTCAGGTATTTGAATGATTTTTAGCTTATCTCCTGTGAATCTTTTTTCCAGTTTGCTTATTTTCTCTAGTGAGATTTTCTTCTATTCCCCCCCCCCACTTTTCTGATTTTCTTTTATGGCTTCCTGATGTCTTATGGTTTCATTAGTTTCTACTTGTCCAATTCTAACCTTTAGGAAATTATTTTTTCCTTGAGTTTTTTGCATTTCCTTTTCCATTTGGCTAATCCTGCTCTTTAGAGTTTTCTTCAGTGTTTTTTTTCTTCTGCCTCCACTTCCATTTGGTCAGTTATAGAACTGTTTTCTTCAATAAATCACACACACCTACACCCCTGAGCTGTTGAGTTTTCTGTCAATTTTCTTATTTGGTTTTTTAAATTTATTTTCAAGTTCTTCCAGGGATTATTTTGAAACCTGACATTCTTTCCCACTTTCTTTTGAAGCTTCACATATTTTCTTTTTGGCATGCTTGTCTTCTTCTGGTATGATATTTTGGTCTTCCCTGTCACTAAAGTAACTTTATAAAGTCAGGTTTGCTGTTTGTTCTTTGTCTTTCACTCAATTTTACAGGGTTTTCTTGTCCCATTACCTTATCTGTTTGTTGGGTGAAAGACAAAAAAACAAAAAAGCAAACCTGACTTTATAATTAATCTTTATGTTCCTTTTTAATCCTGTGTAGTTTACGTTATTAAAAAAAAGATTTTTCCAAGGAGGGGTCCATAGACTTTCCCAGACTATCAAAGGGCTCCATGGTCCCAAATAGGTTAAAGAGGATTGTTCTAGAAGATCTCTCACTTCCCTTCTACCTCCAAAAATGTTTTAATTCTAGGAGTTCTAGAGCTCGGATCATTTTTCCTATCTCCATTTTTTCATTAGATTGCCAACAGGGTTAGAATTGGATGGACCTTTCATAGCTCTCATTCAACACGATGTGTGACCTTTATAATGAACAACAATGGATGAAGACATAGAAGAGAGGAGGGGAGAGCAGAGGAGAGAGAAGGGGGGGGGAAGGGAGGAGGACAGAGAAAGGGCAGAGAGAATATGTCTTGGACAAGGAATTGTTCTTGTCTGACCTGCAACTTCTCCCTCTTCTCCCCCCACCCCAACTCTGGCCAACATTCTTCCTAGTTTTGTAATTCTGCCCTCTTGGGTCTTGCTCAGGACCTCTCTGTGTCTCTGTCACTATAGCCACCTCCTTCCCTTCTTCTCTCTCTCTGTCTCTGTCTCTCTGCCTGTCTCCCTCCCTCCCCCCTCTCTGTTTTATTCTCTCTCTTCTTCCTCTTTCTTTTTTCTGTGTGTGTGTCTCTCTCTGTCTTTCCCTCTAAACACACACATTCATACACACACCCTTCACCTCTGCATGAAAGCAATCATTGTAAGCTCCACAGGAACCCAGGCAAGCCATAGCCCTGACTTTCATTTGGATCCTGTCTGTTTTGAGTGTCATTCACATCTGGCCAAAATGTGCCGCAGTCCCCTCCTTCTCAGCTGTGAGTGATTCACCTGTTTGCAGATGCAGACATTTGAGTTGCATAACTGGAGAATTTCCCCTTCATTTCAACAGCTAATACTGTTTCTAGAGTGTGTGTGGAGATGTGCTGCTTTACCTTTTTCTTTAAAAGAGAAAAGAAACGCTGCTCCTTCCCGAGCTTAGCCAGCTGCTCTGGGAGGGTGAAAATATGGCCTGGCTTCGCAGTTCTCATTACATCGCACTTCCTCCTGCTGCTAGGGAAGGCACTTCATCTTTCCTGCCTCTTCTGCCTGGTAGCTCTTCCTTCTCTAGCTCGCCTTTCAGCTCTGGCCCTCTGTTCGCTCTGTGATCACTCCCTTTTCTTTGACAGGACTCATCCTTCTGGCCCCTTTTTATGCTTTTCTGTGGACCCCTTTGGGATGAGAGCCCACCTTTTGTTCCTTTGGGAAGCTTTCTCTCCTCGCGCAACTTCTTCCTGCTGAACTGGCGCTACTTGCAATTGGAGGAGATGTTTTGTTCTCATTCTGATTCCAATTTCCCGCAAGTCTGTCTCTTTGTTTCCTTCTAAATCGGAGACATACACAGAGGTAGGCACAGAGGGAGGGAGGGAGAGACAGAGAGAGAGACAGAGAGAGACAGAGACAGAGACAGAGAGAGAGGGAGAGACAGAGAGAGAGAGAGGGAGAGAGAGACAGAGAGAGAGACAGAGAGGAAAGGAGAGAAGAGAGGAGGATGGGGAGAGAGCAAAGGAAGGAGAAAGAAAAGGGGGAGAGAGAGAGGGAAAGGGAGAGCCCAGGGTGTCTTCTTCATTAGGTATTAATATATGTATGTATGTATGCCCAACACAAATCTTAACGCATCTCTGGCTTTGGTTCCTAGTGTAGCCCATTTCACGTTTTCTCCACCAGACAATAACAACAGCTTCCATTTACAGAAGGCTTTATGTACCTGGCTTACAGGCACCTGCTGTAGCCCTTCCCATGGGAACTCCACAGCCCTGGAAGACAGGGCGGGCAGCACTACAGCTTTTGCTCTCTCTGTTCTGTAGATATGGAAACTGAGCCTCAGAAACATTAGATGACTTGCCAATGGTCACATGGCTGGCAAGTGTCAGAGGCAGGGTTCGAACCCAGGATCTTCCCAGCCCTGCAGCCTGCATTCTGTGCCTCCATTTCCCCTCGACCATGGTTCTTCTAGGCCACAATGGCTCCAAATTCTCCAAGACCAGATCCCCGGGCAATTGTAGCAGAGCAAAGAAAGCGGCTTTTCGTCCAATAAGTCAATTCACAAAGAGGCAACCAGGCGGGGGATGGTTATCTTTCATTGTCCTAATACTGAAGCGTCTCTCAGGGGGCACCTTGGCAACATTCTCAATGGGGAGCGGGTGGCAGAATGGTGGCATGATGCCCCTTTTTACAGATCAAAGGCACTGGGAGCAGACAAAGAGCCAGGCAAGCCAGGGACGCCCAGTAGAGTCGGGAACAACATCCTCCATCTCTTCAGTGATGGCCCTCTTGTGCGGACCATCACACAGGACCAGAGACAGCTGGGGGCACAGTGGAGAGAGCACGACTCCCACAGTCCAAAAGCCCTCATCAGATCTGGCCTCAGACACTTATGAAGTAGCC
Source organism: Monodelphis domestica (assembly GCF_027887165.1). Taxonomy (NCBI): domain Eukaryota; kingdom Metazoa; phylum Chordata; class Mammalia; order Didelphimorphia; family Didelphidae; genus Monodelphis; species Monodelphis domestica. The sequence continues at coordinate 1,138,937 of NC_077228.1, read as the reverse complement.
TGGGACTCCGGGCAAAGCACTTGATGGCTCTCCACGGCCTCAGTTTCCTCCTCTGTAAAATGGAGATAATAATAGCATCTGCTTCCCAGGGTTGTCGTGCAAAGAAAATGAGGTATTTTTTAAAGTGCTTTGCCATCCTTCAATACTGAATAAATGTTAGCTATCAGTTTTGGTAGAGGCAGGAATTGGAGGTGCAAAAGCTAAAACCCAGAACTGCTCTAATATTATGTCGTAAGTCAGATCACAGAATCCTGAAATTCTGGCCACAAAAACAAGGGGTGAGAAGAAGGAAACAAACATTTATTAAACACCTACTATGTGCCAAACCTGTATAAAGCCCTTTACAAATAGGACGTCTGATCTACTCAACAACCCTTAGGAGATAAATGCTAGTGTTATCCTCATTTTATAATTGAGAAAACTGAGGTTGCCAGAGTTTAATCTATTTGCCTAGGGCCTCATAGCTAGTAAATATTCAAGGCTGAATTTGAACTTGGATCTTTTGAAACCCAGGCCCACTGGGTTGTTGTGAGGAATAAATGCATTATCATGGAAGATGAAGCTTTTTCCTTCCTCCCTCTCCTTCCTTCCTTCCTTCCTTCCTTCCTTCCTTCCTTCCTTCCTTCCTTCCTTCCTTCCTTCCTTCCTTCCTTCCTTCCTTCCTTCCTTCCTTTCTCTTTCTTTCTTTCTTTCTTTCTTTCTTTCTTTCTTTCTTTCTTTCTTTCTTTCTTTCTTTCTTTCTTTCTTTCTTTCTTTCTTTCTTTCTTTCTTCCTTCCTTCCTTCCTTCCTTCCTTCCTTCCTTCCTTCCTTCCTTCCTTCCTTCCTTCCTTCCTTCCTTCCTTCCTTCCTTCCTTCCTTCCTTCCTTCCTTCCTTCCTTCCTTTCTTTCTTTCTTTCTTTCCTTCCTTCCTCCCTCCCCCCCACCCCCACGTTGCTGGGACACAAGCTTGAGAAGCTCTGGTCTGTTTGCCACAGGGTGTTCTGCTGATCATGACTAAGGAGCACCCACCTTGCCAGTGAAATGATGAGGCGCGCCTGAAGCCGTGGCATCATCTGCTCGTGGCCGCTAGCAATGCAGATAGCTTTGCCCGAGTGGTATTATTACAAGGCCGAGCTGAAGGCTCTGAGATGCCCCCCCCCCTCTCCCGGCAGAGCTCGGGAGCTCTCCAATCGCGCCAGCTCCCATGGGCTCCTGGTTCACTGGCTCTGTGCTTTGCACAGGAGGGTTCCTGTCCCAGGGCCGCCCGGTGGGGATCAGAGAGCATTTCCCCGGAGAAGGGGGCCTCCCTGCCTCAAGCGTCATCCATTTCCGAGGCTTTCAGTGGGACCTTTGAAAGGAAGAACCTTTTGTCCCTTCCTGGAAGCCTGGAGCAGGACCGCGCGCGCCCTTTAGCGCCCCGTTAGCTGCCTAAGGAAAGGGAGAACTTGCCCTGGGCCGCTCTGGGCTCCTCCTCAGCCCCCTCCGACTCCAGGGGCTCCTCGCGGCCAGGGTGGGCACTATGTCCAGCTGGGGCGCAGACTGTGGGCAGGCGAGGGTGGGAGGAAGCAGCTGGCCCACAGGCGTCATCCAGACCGTCCTACGGAGGAAGGAGATGGGGGGGGGGGTGGCGAGCCTGGGGAGCCACCGCTATGGGTCTTCAGGGAAGGCCTCTGGGTGGAGGATGGGAGTGAAGAGGAGGGGCGGAAAGTGCTGAGCTAATTGTGGACTGTGATCATGGCCAAACGGAGCCCCAGAATCCTTGAGGGCCCCCTCCCCTCCCCCCGCCTCGGGGACCACGGCCAGCCCCCCACCTTGACAGCTCATTGATGCTCCAGGTTGTGGAGCGAGAGCTGAGCAGGGACCTCTTCCCCAGGAAGCGAACTCCCGTTTCCATGGCAATAGCCATCCCTGAAAGGCCAATCGCTCCCCAGGCCCAGGGGCTCTTTCTGGAAGGAGCCTCCCTGTCACAAATAGCACAAACAGATCCTTAATTCCTCAAAGACGCTTTACAGGGACCACAAGTTATTTCCATACGGAACAGCCACCTTCCTTCCCCCAAGCTGTTCTGTGCCGTCTTTGTTTGAAAGTGCTGCGGGGAGGGGAGGGACCGCTGGCACTGGCAAAGCCTGCAGTCCGGCGGGGCCCCTAACTAGTCCTGGGGAAGCCACCCCCTCTCCTGAGGCCTCCCCCTCCCCCCACGGCTTCAGGGTCCAGGACTGCTTCCTGCAGGCAGGGGTGGGGCCAGCCAGACAAAGAGCTGCATCTGCATTCTGTAGTGGCCACAGAATGCCCTAGCAATGAGCAGCTCCCCTTCTCCAGAGCCCTTTGGCCGCTGGCCCCTGCTGAGGACCGATGGGCCCCCCCCCCCCCAGCTGTCCGGATTGCTCTCATTGTACAGCTGTGTAGATTCCATTCCCTGGTCCACGCAGGAAGCCTTGCTAGGCGTCTGCTGCCCTGGCATTGCTTTAGGACCCCCGAGGCTCCCTCCGTTCCATGGCTTTAAGTGAGGGGTGTGTGAATCCCTGTTCATTTTCCTGCAGGTTCCAAGTGGGCTAGGCCTGGAGGCTTGGATGGCTCCCTGGCCAAAGGGCTCTTGGGGACAGGAAGGGAAAGAATAAGGCCTGAAACCTCCAAAGGGCATCCAAGACGGTGGACGGCATTTGTTCTCTCCAGCTCACTGGGCCCCTCCAAAGACTGGCGCCTGGCCCTGCTCTGAAACTCCCTAGCCCCCCGACCCGTCTTTAGCTTCTCTCAGGAAACGTGCCGTTGTTCTTCCGATCCAGTGAGGGCCTTTCCCACTTCCAGCGTCTCCGATAAAGAGTCTTCCTCAGGCTCCGGGGGGATTCAAGTCCTCTCCTTTCCCACCCTGACTCCTCAGTTTGGGTTCCACCCTTTCTAGATCCCCGAGTTACTTGGAGTGAATGATTCCATCAGGGCGGCTGATTATCCAAGTATTTGGGGGGGTTCCTAAAAGTCCTCTAAAAAGTCCTCTAAGCCGCCTGTTTGTGGGGCTGAGCCATTTGCTTCCCAGACAGCGGGTAAGTGCAGGGGAAGGGCTCTGTGCTTGGGATCAGAGAGAGGATCCCCCGCCTGCCTCTTCCCCCACTGTGCAGCCTGGGAAGCCAAGGCTCCAGACTCCCCCAGACTCCCCCAGGCTCCTGGGGTCCCTCAGCTTTACTGTCCAGGACTGCTCCTTGCACAATTCAGGTCCAAGTCCTTGGCTCCAGAGCCGTGTTATGATGGGATTTGGGGATGAGAAAGAACAAGAGGGAACAAAGAAATAAATAAACCCAAATGTATTGGTTGGAAGGGTAGGAAGGAACAGGGGGGTTAGGAGTAAACTGCACTTAGACTTGAAAGCTAATAGCTCTAAACTAACTAAAGTATCCCCAATATCCAAGTCTCACGCCAGGAGCCCAATCAGATGGTTCAGGATCTTCAGTTGGTTGATATCCAAGCAGGTCCAGAGATCTTCCTACTGATGCTGCCAGCAGCCAGACCAGAAAACCTTTCCTCTGTCGGTCTCAGGAGGAAAATCTCCTTCAAGGCTTAGGTCCTTCCCGGAGAGCAGACTCTGAGATGAAGCCCGCTGGGCATAGAATTTCTCCAGCTCTCACGGCTCAGGCTCCCATGGGACCCTTAGTCACCTGCTCCTGTCCGTCATTCTCGGAGGTTTGCATCTCTCCGTTTTTGCAAACCTTTCATCCTTTATCACAGCAGAGAGGGGAAGGAGAGAGAAATCCCCCATGTATACCCCACAGTCTGGGTGCTGCCTTCTGCATTTTCAGGGGACCGCTGAAGCGTGCTCAAGCCTGGCCAGCCAATGGGAAGCTGCCTTCTAATTCTATCACGTTTCCTCTAGGTCTTCTTGGAGAGGTGGCAAGACGGGGACTTTTATTTGTTGTTGCTCACTCATGTCCGACCCCATGGACCATAGCATACCGTACTGGGCGTGGGTTTTTCTTGGCAAAGCTACTGGAGGGCTTTGCCATTTCCTTCTCCAACCAATTAAGGCAAACAGATTTGAACTCAGGTCTTCCTGACTCCAGGCCCAAGGGCTCCATCCACTATGCCACCTAGCTGCCTCCTAATTTCACTCTCCCTCCTTGGTTCATCATATATATCATGCCCACTAATCGTTCCTATCTCCCAAGATTCTGTCTAAGGTATAATTCCCTCTTTATAAACCCCTGGTACCCTAATCAGTTTGGGCAGCTAGTTGGCACAGTGGACAGAGTACTGGCCTAGACTCAAGAAGACCCAAGTTCAAATCCAGCTGCAAACACTTATTAGCTATAGGACCCTGGGTGAATCACTTAACCCTATTGAGCTCAGGGCCTCATCTGTCAAGGAAACTAGAGATAGAAATGGAAAATGATTCCAGTTCCAGTATCCTTGCCAAGAAAACTCCAGTGGGGTAAGAGAGACTCAGAAATGACTGAACAACAACACCCTAATCAGCTCCCTGGGGTTTAATTATGAAACCCAAGCATAGGACGCCAATCAATATATTCAGCTCCTGTCTCTTCCCTGAACTTTGGGCACATATCACCAGTTTCCCATTGGGTATTTCTGATATCTAGGAGACATCATCTGAAACTCGGTGTTCCCCAGATGAACTCATTTTCTTTCTAGCCAGTCCCTCCCTTTTCTGACCTCCCACATTTATAACTCGGCCATCATCCTCAGCCCCTTACTTCCCTTCACCCCATATATCCAATCAGCTCTCAATTCCTGCCAGTTCTACCTGTAAAAGTCTCTCCTCTCCCATTCCTTTTCCCTATTCACACAACTACTTCCTCCATTGAGCCCCTCATTATCTCTTGCCTACATCATGGCTACAGCTCCCTCATTGGTCTCTCTTCTCCCAGTCCAGCAGAGCAGATCAGGTTTTAGAGGGATGGCTCCTGATCCTGGGAGTTTCTCTTTCAGAGAGAGGGGGCAGTGCCCGCTCATTGTCACACCAGAATGCTGGGAAACCTGGTTGGTACTATAATGGGAATGTTCCAAAACGTTTGAGTTTTTCATGAAAGCACCGTGTTGTTTGGAAAGAATTGGTCTAGATATGGGGGGTGTTCAAGTAGACCCCCTTATTGATTTACTTATTTTAAGGATTTAAATTATTTCTTTACATTTTAATGACAAATTTCCAAAGTCGGATCTCCAAAGAGATCCATGTTGTTTCTGTCCCTTCTTCCCTCCCCACTCCCAGAGCTGATAAGCAACTCAATCTGGATTGTACATGTAAAATCATGCAAAACATACCAAATAGATTGTAAATGTCCAGCCCAGGCACAGTGCTTTCCTCTAAAAGAAAACCGCAGACCTGTGATTACACTGCCGTGGAGAATCGTTGGGTGGCCCTTTTCTTCCGCCCTCCCTCCACATTTGGAAGTAACAGTTTTAGAGAGTTACCTGGGAGCCCTGAGAGGCTCAGCTATCCCAACCAGCAGGTTTTGATCAAGTGCTTGCCTTGGAGCAGAGTTCGTGCTAAGGCCCTGGAGTGACCAGAGAGGAAACAAAAGCCTCTTTAGCTCTTAAGGATCTCTCCTTCTGCTAGGAGGAGGGAGGGGACCAGATGTGTCCAGATAAGAAAATACATGCGGGAAATACAAGTGATGGGCCCTGAAAGACTGGCTGGTGGAGCTTGGACAGTGTCCCCAAAAGAGGGGAACTTGGGCTTCCAAAAATGGAGATGGCCCAGGAGCACATTGTTGGTTTGTAGCCCTTCCAAGGCAAAGACAATGGGGGGTCATGTGGCGGGAGTCCGAGGTTGTGCAGTTGGACTGAAACGTCAAGGGCATGCGTGGAAGTAACGGGGAAATGGGAAAAAGGGATGGAGACAGATTGCCAAACAGAGGAGCCCTTATCTTACCCAGCAGGACCTTGGGGACCGCAGGAGTGACAGAGCCAGGAGCGGCTTGAGAAAGGCTTTTTCTATTATGCAGATGATTGGATTAGAGTGAAGGCAAAGAGATCCATGAGAAGGCGAGGGCCATAGTCCAGGTGGAATTCTTGTCTTTTTTGTGAGCTGGAGCCCTTCATTGGCAGCCTGGGGAAGCCTGTGTGCCTCTTCTCTGAATAATGTGTTTAAATGAACAAAGTAAAACATGTGGGATCACAAAGCAAGTCCACCATATTGAAGAGAAGGTATCAAACTACTCATAAAATAAGGCCTGGACTCCAGCTGAAGACAGACCCTCTGGAGCCGGTGAAAGAGCCCAGTTAAGGTAGAGCTGGGTGGACCCCAAGCCAGGGATGCGTGAGACATGGGGGAGGTCTGCTGGAGGACTCTCCATTCGGCGAGGGAGGAAGAGCTGGAGTTGAACTCCTGGCAGGGACCGGAGATTTTGGAAAAGCGAACGTGGCCTTGACAAAAAGAGGAGAAAGACGGGGTTAGGGACAAAGAGGGGCAGTGCTGAGCTCAACAGGTGGAGTAAGAGGCATGACTAGGGGAAGCTAGGCGGCCCAGGGAATGGAGGGCTGCGTCTGGAGTCGGGAACACCTCTCTTTGTGGGTTTGAATCTGCTCGCGGCGGGACCCTGTGTAAGCCACTCCACCCGTTTGCCTCGGGTCCTCCTCCGTCAAGTGAGCCGGAGAAGAAGATGGCGCGCCACAAATGGGGTCCCAAAGAGTCACATGCGTTAAATGACTGAGCAACGGCAACATGGCACGTCTAGGCAGAGCTGCCCTGGCGCCGGGCGAGGGATGCTTGGGGCTCAAGGGAGAGGAGAGTGGCGGGAGCATTTGTCAGACTCGCATCTGGAACTGGGTGCTCTCGTGATGACAATCTGCACCTCTCCCACCACTCCGCTGAAGAGGCAGGGCCGAGGGCTCTGGGTAAAGCACGTCTTCCCTCTGCGCCGGGAAGCACTCACCAGACGAGGCGACCAAGCCGACTCGCCTGCTTCATGAGGAGATTTCTCTGATGACGGCTTGAAATCTGCCCGCTGAGGGCTTGCTCTCATTTCTCTCCCCGCGTGTCCGAGGCCTGTGGCCGCCCCTTTCTGGCTTCCTTTGCGTTGTTGTTGTCCATTAGAAGGCACGCTTCCTGAGAGCGGGCGCTTGACCTGCTGGCTGTCTTTGTATGTCTCGCTAACACTTACCGCAGAGCCTGGTATACAGGAAGTCTCTAACCAGGAAATGTTTTCTCATTCATTCATTCACCT
>NC_077228.1:1116788-1126788 GCF_027887165.1 Monodelphis domestica | reverse complement strand
CACAAAGGGCAGGAGAGCCGAGATGGCTCTTCCTCCTTCCCAGGCTCCGCGGAAGCTTTCTCCGCTCTGTCCTCCCACCTTCAAATGCAGGACTGATGGAGGAGCCCACTCGGCTCGGAAGAGCTTTCCCTTTCTGGCGCAGTCTGCGACATCCGGTGTACCATGATGACGGATGTCTCCCCTTCATCAGCCTCGAATCCCTCCCCTGGGGCAGGGGGCCAACCTGGCCAGGAGCGCCAGAAGAGCGGCCATTTCTCCGACCTTGTCTGGTGCCTCGGTTTCCTTATCTATAAGTGGAGAGGATCTTTGGACCGGTCCTGGCCCCACTCCCGGTACCCCTGTGGTTCTGCAGTGGCGTGCTTGATTAATGTTACATCAAATAACAAAGAATCCAATGTCTTGGCCCAATTCATTGAATCCTAGATCTCGAGTTCCAAAAGTCACCGGAGGCCACCGACTCCTCCCCCCTTATTTTCCCAATCACTAGCTGGAGATCACACAGGAAGTCAGAATCAAGCTTGGAATTTGAACCCGTGTCCTTGGAGTCTTTTCACTCCCACCCCATCACAAATTCACTGCTTCCTCTGAAAGCCAAGGCAGCAGGTGGCAGGGGGTCAGTCTGCATTTATAAACGCACCCACCAAAGAGCTGCTCGATGCCAGACTGAACTTGATTATGTGCAGATCAAGCATATTCCTGGGGCACTGACCAAGGCCAAGCAGATAAGAATACCTCTTGTCATTTGCATTGGGATTTAAGGCTGGCAGACTCCCCTACAGGATCCTGTTGGAGTCTTCCCTTAACCCTGGGGGGTAGGTGCCACAGAGAGCTTATGCCCATTTCATAGATGGGAAAACTAAGTCTGAGAGAGGTTCGGTGACTCATCCATGATTGAATGAAGGTAGTAGATGGCAGAAGCAAGATTTGTGGCTGGAGCCCCTGACTCCCTAAACCTCTCCCCAGAAGGTGGGAACCTCTAGGGCAGGGGTCCTCAAACTACATGCGGCCCCCTGAGGCCACGTATCCGGCCCCCAACACACTTCCAGAAGGGGCTCCTCTTTCATTGGTGGTCAGTGAGAGGAGCCCTGTGTGTGGCAGAGCCACAAAGCGTGGCATCACTCACGTGCAGTACTACTTCCAGTGATAGAATCCTCTGTGTGGCGCCTTGTTCTGAGAGTAACTGAAGGAGCACAAGGTGATGCACAAAGGATTATGTGGCTGCACAACGGAAGATGGGAGCATGAGCAGCAATATGGGGGAGGGGATTCCACACTGTGTCTACTGCTGCCCGGTATAGTGGTGGCAGCGATGGGCCTGTGCAAGGTGGGACAGGCCCATCCCAGCCAGCGCTGCAGCCTCCACTCTCCCAGACAGCGCTGTACAGTGTCCCAGGCCCAGCACCGCCTCCACTACTGTATATAGGCATCAGATAGTGGTGATCCAGCCCTCCAACGGTCTGAGGGCCAGTGAACTGGCCCCCTGTGTAAAAAGTTTGGGGGCCCCTGCTCTAGGGGGTGAGAATGCTGAAGAATATTTTTCTACCTACAAGACGGAAGAGTAGTGCTGGGGCCCGGTCCTAACAACGTCAGGAACCTGCGATGTCACCACCCCAGTCCCTACCTCTGCCTATGAGAATCCTTGCTTCTCTTGAGTTGGAGGATGATGAGATGGTGATCGCTAGCACTTACATCACCCATTAAAGCCCACAGTGCTTTTACATGCATGTGTTGAGTCGTTCATGCTCCCAACAGGCCTGTAAAGGTGGTGCCATTATTACACCCATTTTAAAAAGGAGGGACTTCAGTGTAGATAATGCATAGAAGGAAAAGCTCTTTACATTGGCTCCTCTCCTTGACACAGTTGGAGCCTGGGGTCAGGCAGCTTTGTAGGGTGAGATCCCTTCTGCTATACCAGCTGGCGGCAAGGATGGGGAAGGGTTTTTCTTTCTCCCCTCACTCCCCAGATGACCACCATATGTAGCAGCATAGCTTCCTGGAGTAGGAGACACTTAGTCCATCTTTGAGAGACACTCACATGGTAGCAGAAACCAGCTTCCCTCCATATATGTTCACCATCCCTCAAGTCATGTATGAGAACATATGTGGTGCAGAGCCAACATTCCTGGAAATTTTTTTAATTTTTTTTCTTTTGAAAAATTTTATTTAATTAATTTACAATATTTTTCCATGGTTCCATGATTCATATTCTTTCCCTCCCTTCTCCTTCCCCCTCCCATAGCCAGTGCTCAATTCCACTGGTTTTTACATGTATTATTGATCAAGACCCATTTCTGTATTACTGATATTTGCACTAGGATGATCATTTAGAGTCTACTTCCCCAATCATATCCTCATCAGATCATGTGATCAAGCAATTGTTTTTTTCTTCTGTGTTTCTGCTCCCACAGTTCTTTCTCTGGATGTGGATACATTCTTTCTCATAAGTGCCTCTGGATTGTCCTGGGTCATTGCACTGCTGCTAGTAGCAAAGTCAGTTACATTCAATTGTGCCACAATGTATCAGTCTCTGTGTTTAATGCTCTTCTGGTTCTCCTCCTTTCACTCTGCATCAGTTCATGCAGGTCTTTCCAGTTCACATGGAATCCCTCCAGTAGTTCATCATTGCTTTCAGCACAATAGCATTCCATCACCAACACATACTACAATGTATTCAGCCATTCCCCAATCGAGGGACATCCCCTCATTTTCCAATTTTTTGCCACTACAAAGAACATGGCTATAAATATTTTTGTACAAGTCTTTTTCCTTATTGTCTCTTTGGAGTACAAACCCAGCAATGGCATGGCTGGATCAAAGGGCAGACAGGTTTTTTTTTTGTAATAGAAAAAGTTACTCTTCTCCCAAAGAAACCTTCTTGATTGGGACTTTGGAATAAAATATAGAGACAGACAGACAGACAGAACCAGAGAGAGTCAGAGGCAGAGACAGGTACAGAGAGACAGAGAGGCTCTCCATTTCCCCCTTACATTTCAAGTGCTAAGACTTCCTACTCTAGAAAAGAACTGAGCTCATTAACATACTGACATGTATCCTGAGATATCTGTTTATTCTGTCCAGGTAGGATACCACAAAATGCACAAAGATTTTGAATGTAACAGGGGAAAAGCCAATGGACTGACTAACAGTCTTCAGAAATTTAGAGAGCAGCCTATCTGGTTCTCTCCCCATACCAATCTCCATTCCACCAATCAGGGCCAAATGCTCCAATTAAACAGAATCATGGGGTGCTCCGAGAAATTAGGAGCATTAAGAGCTTCTGTAGAAAATGGAGGGTGAGTTTGGGGTCCACACAAGGCCCCACATTTCAGTGAACTTTCCCCTTTGCTGTCTCTCCCATCTCTAATCTACCTCACATGCAGCTGCCACACTGATCATTCTCAAGTATGACTTGAATCATTCATGTTGCTCCTGGTCAAGAATGTTCATTTGCTCCCTATTGGCTCTAGGATAAAGCACATCCCTCCACTGGGGAGTTAAGGTCCTACATTCGGCCTTCTATTTGGCTTTCCAGGCCACACATTCCTCCTCAAACTCTGTACGTTCTGGCTCAACTGGCTGACTTTGTTTCCCCCACGAGGCACCCCTTGATGTCCCGGCTCTACGGTGCCGTGGCACAGACTATGCCTTCCCCCTCAGAGTCTGGAAGCCCTTTGCTCCCAGGGAGCCTCCATGCCATTGCTCTGTCGGACCAGAGGCCTTTCCTCTACACAAAGGGTTGGCCAGGCACTCAGGGAGGGGAGCATGAAGCTAGCTGGGAAGGGAGCACAATCGCTGTTGATTCTTTAGCAGAGATCCGTGGCACTGATTATCATCGCATGATCACACTGGCCACACAGCAGAAGCAGAACCCGCAGACGAGCACACGGGAAGGCCATCTGGAGAGCTCCGAGGCTATCTAGGGGCACTCTTCCTCGCCCCACATGGCCCTGCACCCCCTTTGTCAGGCGAGGCCTTTCAGAGGACGTCTTTAGAGGGCTCCAGCTCCCTTGTTTTGGGCAATAGTCCTAGACTCCGACTGAGGAAAATGGGCCTGGTTGGCCCTAGAGGAGTCACTCGTGGCTTCTAATGACTTGAAACAAGATCCCTCTTCTTAACAAAAATGTTTTTCCGCTGATAAGTCATGGCTGCAGGTCATGGAAAACCACAGTCTTCAAGCCAAGTGTCTTAGCACACAGCGGGCTGGGCCTGGAATGGGAAGACCTGAATTCAAATCTTGCCTCAGGTGATGCTAACCATGTGATCCTGGGAGGAAAAATTATATCTGCGCCAGTTTCCTCATCTGTAAAATAGGGACAAAAATAACACCTATCTCCTAGGAGTGTTGTGAAGCTCTGATGAGAGAGTCCCAGAAAGCACTTTCCAGGCCTTAAATCCATAGAAATTCTTCTCATTATTATTATTATTATGTGTTTGTTCCTGGTCGCAGCAGCAGCAGCAGCACTAGTAGTAGTGGTGGCCGCAGGAGTAGTAAAAAGGAAAGGAGAAGCCCGGTTGGCGGCGCCGGGCCAGTGCTGAGACAAGACAGAAGGTTGTTTGGGGGACTGCACACACAGGAAAGCCAGCGTCCATTCCAACGGGGAAAACAGCCCCCCCAGCTCTGGGGAAGATGGGAAGCCACAGGCGGAGGGCGCAGGCTTGCGAGGGAGCCTCCACACTGACAGAAGGCCTCAGCGGTCCCCTTCCCGCTCCATCTTCTTGGCCTTTGGCTCTGCGTTACTTTGCCCCCAGCCCTAGGACGCCCCACTGGTCCTTGGAAGGCGCTGGAACGTGAGCGCCTGGGAGTCCATCAGCACTGCTCTCAAAGCCGAAGGGTGGGTCTGGACTACAGCTGCTGCGGGTGCCTGGGAAATGTCTCCCCCCACAGGCTAGGCCTCTTCCCATCATTCCTTGCATTGACTCTCTTGAGCTGCGTCCGCTAGGGGCGGCGCACCCGCTTTCTTTTGCGCATGCTCAGAACGGCTCTCAGTGGACGGCTGCCAATGAACGTGGCCGGAAATGAAGAGCCGCCATTCTATCTCTGGCGAAGTGTTTGGGGCGGGTGGTACCAGGGAGGAGGACTTGGGGGGAGCCCCAGGGGAGAAGGAAGAGCTCGGAAGTGGGAGTGCGGACCTAGGACCATCCCACTGAGCCCTTTGGTGCTCTCCATTTCTGAAAGCTCAGCCCCTTACAGCGTGGTCAAGCGCGTGGGAGACTGTCACGAACACACGTGGGGGTCAGGACAGGCATGCCGACAACCTGATTCCAAAGAGCCAGCCCCGTGCCCCAGCTCCATCAGGCGGCAGTGGCCACACGAGAAGAGTTTGTTTGGGCTCAGGTGGAGGTCGAGCCTCTCTGCATCTCTGACGCCTACACGTGGGTTCCCAGGAGAAAGGAAGCAGGGCCTTCTTTGGGGCATTGCCAAGGCCTTTGCACCCATCCTCCCAGCTGTTCTCAATGATCTGGGCGCAATGGAAGTTATTCTTTTCCAAACGATGGCCTCCAGCATGGTACCGCAGTGCCTAAGAGTCAGCATCAGGATTTGAACCCTGGACTCTGCTGACATGAAGTTCACCCCAAAGTTCCTTCCGCTGCCCCCCCCCCAACCTGCGACTCTGGATCCTCCCCTCCCAGGCACATTTGGAGTTCTTGAAACTGTCTCTCCCATCCTTCAGCGGGGGAGGCACTCAGACAAAGCATCCGTTGGCACAGGAATCTCCGCCAGCTTTGATCGATGGGTTTTGTGGTTTGAATTGTTCTCTCTGGAGCACAGCCTGTGGCAGGCTGCAGCCTTAATAGCTTTCTATTCTTTACTTTATTTTTCATTCCTAAGTAATTGCACCCTAAGCCCTGCGGCCTCAAGGGCATGGAAACATTAAAAAAAGCCATGCATACAATTAAAATGCCCCACCATGATTTGGAAGCAAGGCCAAATGGAGACCCTCATGCATTCATTCTCCCTGGACTCTCTTCTTTCCTGAACGTGGCCTTCCCCCCTCGGAGCTTCCTGTCAGCCTCTCTCTGGCTCTGTGTAGACAGCGTTCAGCCCCCGCCACCTTCCCCGGAGGCCCCAGGGTGCCCGCCCCTGGGCAGTTTCTAAGGCCCACAGAGCACCCTGCTCCATCCTTTCATGTGGAATCTCTCAGGATCATTCCCAGAGGGCTCTGGCCTCAGAGAGACGAGCCAGCCCTTGGCACACCCTGGACTCCTTCTCTCCAAAGCCAGCTTGATGGATTGTCTCTAAGGTCCCTGATGCATGACTCACTTTGATTTGGGGGTTGGGAGGAAGATTCAGACCCGAGAAGAGAAGGAAAACTTCTGGTGAGGAGCCTCCCTCTGTCAATGCCAATCGGCCCTTGCTCTGCCACTTAGGGGTGCAGTGAGTAGCCCGAGACCTTGGGAGATGGAGAAGGGACTTGAGGAGGTCTCCCAGGCAGGACTTGTGCTGCGTCTCCCTGCCGTGGCCCAAGGAGGCCTCTCTCCACTGCAAGGAACCCTGCTTAAACCAGCTCCCAAACCAGGACAGAACTCCTGCCCCAGCAACCCGTTCCAAAGGAAAGGCTCTGGGAAGCTTAAGGGCAAAGGAGGGTGGAATGTTTCCAGTGAGGTGGCTGAGCACCGCCTTTGATTCCATTCTCTTCTCTGAAACCTTTTCCCTGGAGTGTTAACTTGGAAGATCCCTTTGCACTGGGTGACTTTGCAGGCTCAGCAGGGCAATTCAATTGGAATTGGCTCCAATGCAGGAATCTGAGGTGGGAGGCATTGCTATGCACTGGGCCTTGGGCGGCTCTTTGAAGCTGAGGCCTTTTGGACGCCCCCAGGCACACTCTCACTTTGTGGGCAGCCTCCCCTTCGGCTCTAAAAAGGCCCATTAATAATGGGACAAATGCATCACGTCAAACTTTCCCTTCTTGGACAGCCAGGCCTAGAGTGCTGTCCCAGGCCTTTGGTCCTTGTTTTCCCAACCTATAATCAAGGTCTCCAGGATGCCCAGAGATAGAGGGAAGAGGGAACTTTTCTACACTCCTTTGGGGTTTGCAAAGTCCCCCACAATCAGTACCTGGGTGCATCCGCATGGACAGCCCCACGGGGCATGTAGGGCTAGTCTAACCTCCATTTAAAAGATGAGAAAACTAAGGCAGACAGAGGCTGAGTGGTTTGCTTCAGGGCGAGCAGTACAGAAGAGTCTGAGGCTAGATATGAACTTGAGTCTCCCTGAGTCCCAGACCAGTGTTCTCTACTGCACCCTAGTTTGGCCACAAAGACAATAATATGCAAGAAGCCTGGAGATGTCTGCTTTAACCAGGTTCTGAAGGCTTTGGGTTTTCTCCTTCAACACTTCCTCATCAGGGAGGGTAGGAATTGGGCCAAGGAAGGAAGGAAGGATCGGCTTTGGTCTGGAGGGGTTTTATGGGGGAGACTCTACCCTTCTGTCCATGTTAGACATCAGCTTATCCCAGCCTGACTTGGAGGCCTTCCCACAGGGCCATAGGGCCCCAGGAGAGGCTAGAACACAGGTTCTTACAGGCAGAGCCTCAGGGCAATGATCACATTTTCTGAAAACTAACCCTCATCCCTGGGAAAGCTGCTCTTTTCTCTGGTATTTGCCTGAGGTGAAAAGTGAAGCCATCATCTCAGAGGGCTGAGGGAGCTGAGAGCTCTGTCTGCCATCTAGATGTGGGGTTCTTGCAAGAAAGGAACAAAGACCATCCAGCGGGTTAGATATTTAATCTACAGAAGGAATATTGCAGGCTAAAAGTCAGCAGAAAGGCCCCTGTGACTTCCTGAGACAAGAAGGCAGAGGTTAGACTCCAGCCCTACCTGGGGCAAGAAGGCAGAGGCTAGACTCCAGCCCTACCTGGGGCAAGAAGGCAGAGGCTAGACTCCAGTGCAGGACTCCGACTGTCCCAGCGCTTTCCGTAATGTAATACCCGGAACAATCCCTGATCTCAAAGAGCTTCCATCCTGCTGAGGGGTGGTGACGGGTTCCAGGCTGGGGTTGAAGAGTACACACAAAGTGATTCAAGTCAGTTGTCACAGTTGGACAGCACCAACAGGGAGACGCAGCTGTTGAGCTACACTTCCAAAGAGGGTTTCTGTGGGGTGATTCATTCCTTTGATTACTTATAGACTTGGATGATTTCCAGTAGTTCAGAACATTGATTCCCCGACTTCATGAATCAATAACGTCCCCATCAGTCAGTATTTTTTCAAGTCTTAATGATTTGGATGAGGAAGGAGAGAAATAACACGATGACCCAGTTATATTTGACTGAACCGTGCTCTAGGTGGGAGGGGTTTAGCTGAACACGCTGACTGATGGTGCTCTGGACCTTCCTCTGGGCCAGTCTTTCTGCACAAGGCCAAGAGCTCAGTGGCCTGGCCGAGGCCTTGGGGCAAAGCCCCCGAGGCATCCTGTAAGCCACCAAGTGGCATCCATTTACCACTAGCCTAGATTTGACAGAACCAAGGAAAGCAGAACCCAGAAGGTGGCTTTTCATTCCCTTCCACTCTTGTAGAAGTTGGGGCAAGTGCTGGAACACTTGTTTCTTAGGATGTTGATCGAATGTGACTCACAATAAATAACAGCAGAAGGCTTATGAATGATGCATGAATCCCACCAATCTAACAAAAGGTGAGGCCAGGAGAGCCCTTACTCTGTCTGGAGGCAGCCATGGAAGCAGTCAGGGAGAGTGAGGAGCTGGGACCAGTTGAAGGAAACTCAGAGCATGAAAATCGATGTGAAACATGCTGACAGAGATTTGATTTTTTTTCTTCCTTAATGGCCCCCGTCTCTTTGGAGAGAAGGAGGAAAAGTGTGCCTCTGCTTCTCTGGGGACTCACCCACAGTGCAAACTGACGGCTAAGCCCCTGGGAACAAACCCCAGCTGCATTTCTGCCTCCTGCCTGGGCCTGGTTACCTCGACTTGGCAGCCAAGCTGTCAGCTGTTGACGTGGGGACCTTGACTTGGCTGCTTGTCTTGCCTTCTCTAAAGTGCTAGGCCTGCTGCCTCCATCCATCATCCATGCATTGAGGTGTCTGCTTCTCGTCCAAAGATGGGACACTTCGAAGGCAGCGAAGGATACGTTGGCTTGGTGGAAATTTAAAGGAGCTCCTGGATCTCCCACCTGCCTCTGGTGCAGATGGCAACCCACCAGAGTCTCGTCCCTGGACCTACTATGAATGAGTGGCACAGGGTGGCCCCACCTTCCTGGGGTGTCCCTCTTTGCCATTGTGTGGAAGCAGATAAGGTGCATCAGTCATCATGGCTGAGCCATGTCTTTTCTGGCCGTGCATCTCTCAGAGACGTGTGACCTTTGTCTGCCTCAGTTTCCTCTTTCACAAGCTTGGAATGATAATAACAGCGCCTACCTACCTGTCCGGTATTGTTTGGAGGACAGAATGAGATATTTAAAAATCACTTTACAAACCTTAAGGCACCCCATAGGGGCCGGCAAGCTAGCAGTGGAAATACCGACATTGGTATTGGTATCATTGAGTCCCCGATGACCAGTACCTCTTCTGCAGCTCTTTGCCAAGGATGTTCTGGAAGCTCTCAGGCCCTCCCTCGTCCCTTCATTCGCAGGATCACATGCTGAGAGTTGGAAGGGCTTTAAAAGTCACCTAGTTCACCCACTGAGTTCCAGCAGAGATATTCGGTGAATTATTTGGCCTCGGCCATGCTGGTATAAAGAGGCTGAGCCAGGAGTGTGGTGTTAGCCATTAGCAATAACAACAAGACTATCGCCTGTGGAAAATGTGTTGCTTTGCAAAGTGATTCACACTTTCATTTGTGAGTTATGGGTTTGTCTAACCCGGGATCCTCCAGAAGGCAGGATTGCTCCCTCATGTTCCCCCTCCCTGCTAGCACCTGGCATGGCTCTCTGCAGATTGCTGGCGGCCAGCAGATACGTGTCAAATGAACAGATAAGAAACTGGAAGGGAAATGCCATTGCCTCAGTCAGACTAAACACTGGCCAAGTAGCGTGGGGTCCTGCTGGGC
>NC_077228.1:1084288-1111788 GCF_027887165.1 Monodelphis domestica | reverse complement strand
TGATGTCGATAATCCCCAATGAACAGACATCCTCCACCTATACAGATGGCTTCGCAACTTTAGTCTTAAAGGAATGGCCAAGGCAGAGACAGATCAAGTGGCCAGCTCCGGTCCACAGCCAGGTTAAGTCTGTTTAATTAGAAATATGTTACCCTAAAAACTACATTTCCCAGGAGCCCACTGACTTCCTGTTGTTACAAACTTCCTGTAGACAGGGGATAAATTCAGTGGGCGTTCCTGCTCTGGCCTCTTTGGCTTCCTGTCCAAGAGTGGGGATTTTGAACAGGCTGATTAGCCATGGACACATGGGTTTTATTTTGTTTACCTTTTAGCTCTTCAAATATAACCTTCTCCATTATTGTAGATTCATTTTACTTTTTACAAGTCCAGCTTGGGATTTGTGCCCAGGTCTTCCAGCCTCTGAGGTGGACCCTCTGCTTCTTCCCTAATACTTGATCATTTCTAAAGTAGGTTCCCAGATCTCGTCTTGTTTGATTTTTCACAAGATTGGGGTTAAGAGTCAAGGCAACAAGTATTTATTAAACTCCTGCTACATGCCAGGCATTGTCACAGTTATTGGGGAGAGAGAGGAAGAGGAAGAAAGGCTCTGTTCTCTTGGAGCTTGCAGTCTAATGTGGGAGAAGCCAACAAGAGGACTGTGTATGAGCAAGCTCGAGACAGGCTAACCTGGGGCTGATCAAGATAGGAAAGGGCTCCGCATTCAGGGAGATCAGCAAAAGCTTCCTCTAGAAGGTCCAGTTTTCGTTGGGCCTGGAGAAATTCAGGAGGGTGAAATGAGGTGGGGGCATTCTAGGCATGGGAGACAGCCAAAGAAAATGCTTGGAGCCAGAAGACGATTGAGGGCCACATACAAAGACTAGCAGGGGGTCAGAGTCACTGTATTGCTTAGTACATGGAGGGAGGGAGGGAAGTAGAAGAAGGCTGGAAAGCCAGGAAGGGGCCCGGTCAGGAAGAGCTTTAGGAGCCAAACAGGAAGGTCTATTTGCTCGTGGAGGCGAGGGGAGCCGCTCAGTTTTATTGACTAGCAGGGTAGATGGTCAGACGAACTCTAGGAAGAGCAATCTCATAGCTGAGAGGAAGATGGACTGACTTGCAGAGCCACAGGAAGACCAATCTCATAGGATGTACAGTCATGAGGACACGAGGCTCTGCATAGCTCAAAACCAAGCCAGAGGAAAGAAGGGGACCCATGAGAGAGGTCGTTTGAGCCCCTGAATCTTGTCTGTCGGACTGCTAGGATATTGGTCCTGCCCCGAGGATGGGACTCCCCTAAGAGCGCAGTGCCGGGCCCACGGCAGATGCTTCCATTGCTATGGGGGAGCTGCGAAAGAACACCGTTGGGGAGAACACTTAGGGGCAGACACGACGACGGCCCCCTCTTTCATAGCCAGGAAGGTGGAGGAGGGCCCTTCCCTCTGGCTTATTCCTTTTCCTGGTTGGTCTCTCCATGCTAGTAGAAAAGTTCTCATCTGCTAGTAGCTGAGAAAGAAGAGCAGTGGCGGCCCACGGGGGCTGAAATGAAGTGCGCAGAGCTAACAGAGGAACAGTAGAGGAAGAGGGATTTGTGGGCAGTGTTGTGACCCCCTTTTGTATTAAGTGATGAGAAGCACAAGCGAGAGGGAAACCAACAATGGAACGGGGTTTGCTCTTCATTATGACAGAAATTCCTGTCCAACTCCTGAACTGAAGTGGGCTTGTGTGAGACTTTTGTCTCCGTAATCATTTGGAATTTGTTCGGCCAGATAAACTGGAATCTTGAGTGGTTGCAGGCAGGACTTGGCGTGTGCATCTCTGAGGCAAGATTGGAGGGCGCCATCCCTTAGAGCCGGGCCTTGAGGCTGGCCCGAGGCCTCTCCGCCATTGCTTCCCTTCTCTCATCTAGAGTTTTCATCCGGAGCCTGCGCACGCTGAACATAAAAATAAGTACAACTGGGGGGACGAGGTGGAGGGGACCAGACGCGGGATCCTGGGCTCACGGGGCTGGAGCACACACGGGAGAGGGAGGCCACGCAGTCCACTTCCCTACACTTGGTAGGAAAGCCTTCTGTACCTGCCGCTGCGCCCGCGACTCCTGTAAAAATGGACCCTTGAACCCCAGACTCCAATCCCCGGAAGCCCTTGCTCCAGTTCTCACTGAGATCTCACCTGGGCGGAGAGCACATTCTTATTTAGAGGCTCTGCCCGTGGTCCTTCTCGTTCCTGGTTCCGCTTGCAAGCAGACCGTCTCGTGATGCAAGTCAAGTCGAACGGGCCTCGGCCCACCCGGGCACTGCTTTCTCACGTGTACTTTCTTAAAGTCTTCACCCTTAATAAACCCCATAAAAATGTGATACTTCTAGAGAGAGACTGTTTTACCTGCCACAGTTTGGCCTAGATTTCATCTTGACACTCCTCCGTGGCTGCTTCACCAGGCAGCTTCGCTTCCCTCTACAACGGTCCTCGTTGCCCCCTTCCCTCACGAGGTCGGTGAGCGAGGGTCCATCGTTCCCATTTCTCAGGAGGACGCCGAAGCGTGGCAGTCTGCGCCGACTCCTCGCTCGAGTCTGGCGTCCACGCGGCCTCTCCGGCTGTAGCTTAATTCCATTGGGGGGCCATTGGGCCAGTTTTATCTTCGGTAGAGCCGGAGAAAAGCCATTCATGCAAACACCCACAGCTGGGCCTTCTGTGTTCAGAGGGACGCGTGCATGCATCGTCTTGTCGTCCTGACCAGCCAGATGGACTTGCATTTTACCGGTGCAGAAGATGCTGCATGCATCGCCCACGGCCAGAGCACCACTGGGTGACAGAAGCAGCACACAGCACAGGAGCCTGGAATTGAAGCCTTGCCCAGGGCAGCATGGGTCCCAGGCAGGGCCGGGAGGCTCTTGGGCCACACTGGAGGGCAGCTGGCTAGCCAGGAAGCCTTGCTGCCCCTCTGCACAAATAGAGTAGAAGCTTGCTGTGCGCCTCCTTGTCCTCAGGGAGGACTCCAGTGAGGAGAGGGACCTCTTAGCCTCCTCTTCTTGGGACCAATGATCTCAGGATCGTTAGCTTCTTCCAGTGGCGCTTCAGCCACATTTAGAGAGGCGAGTGCCAGGCTTTTACCTAAAAGAGAAGAGGAGGCGGGAGGAGCAGGGGCGTAGGTGGGTTCTCATTTGCCTGCAGTCAGACCCTGGAAGAGGTTAGTGGGCCGAGGAGAGGAGGGGGCGTTTCTTTCCTCCAGCCTTTGAAGAAAAGCACACGTGGGTAATCTGTGATGGGCAGAGTCCGAGAAGTCTGACCAGGATTTTGGTCTCCGCTTTGTCATCAGCTATTGCAGGAAGCTGGATGTGCAGTGGGTAGAGTTTTGGACCTGGTGTCAAGAAGACTTGGTTCAAATTCTGCCTCATATATTGGCTAGTTGTGTGATCCTTGGGAAATCACTTCTCCTCTCTCTGCCTCAGTTTCCTCATCTGTCAAATGAGGATCATTACGGCATCACATGAGGTAACTTACCTAAAGTGTTTTGCCCACATTAAAGTGCCGTATAGTAGCTATTGCTGTTACTCTTATTAGTACCACCATTATTAATTATAATATCTTGGAGTGCTGGAGTTGGAGTCAGGAAGATCTGTGTGGGAGTCCCGAATCTGACATTTAGGTGATCCCAGCCTCAGCTTCCTCGTCCTTACAATAGGCAGAGCAGTTCCCACTCCAAAGGACAAGGATCAAAAAGGCAGCGCATGGGAAGCTCTTTGCAAACTCTAAGCTATCTTCTAGGCGCCTGTGATCTCTTGCATGACAACGAAGGCGGCGGGTCCTTGGCAGCCCTGGCGATCTCTGAATCCAAGGAAGAGACGAGCCAGCTGGCCTTGCAAGATCTTTCGGGGTCCCAACGCTTTCCTATCTTCAGTTCGCAGTGTGTCCCACATTGCACATTAAGGGCTTCCACACCCAGGTCTATTTGATCGCTTTTTCTTTGGGGGGAACCTCAGCCGTTAGCCCAGCTCAGTGACTGGCGATTGAGCTACAAACTCTTCTTTGAAAGATCTTATCTCTTTGGAACGTTCCCCAACATCTCAGATTCCTTTGAAACAAAGATCTCCCCAGAGGTGTCTTCAAGGAGAGCACCCAAGTCTGTACCTACCGCCCGTCCGTGGCGTTCAGAATTACGCAGAGCCAGCCTGCCTCAGTCAGCCCTGGCGATCACTCTTTGTTCATGCTGTTTGTTCTTCCTTCTGACTGAATAAGTTGAAGCAACAAGATGGCGCTCCTTTGTTGGTTGGTACTTTAATGAGCATTGTTCATATGACAGAGAAGTTCTGATCGATGCGTTAGACCTTTAATTTTAATATCGAGGCAGATGCAACATTTCCAGAAATAGTTTGCATGCAAATGTCGGAGGCATCTCACCAGGGCCCTATAATAGAAATCCATACTCTAATGGCTTCACCGCCTTCGTCTCATCTCCTCATCACGGAGATATTTCTAAAGCAAATTTCTTCAAACAAATCAAAGCCGTTTGTCCTCACAGAACCAAGTCCTCGGCGTTAAAATCAAGCTGCCTAGTGAGATCTTCATGCCCTGAAAAAGGCACCCAGAACTCCGGTCCACACCTCTTTTGCATGCCTCCCTCACTCAAACATTGTCAAAGAGAATTTGATCAAGTTTTCTTCACTCCAGCAGACCTCCTCTGTCTGTATTTTCTAAAAGTAAAAGTTAAGACTCAAGGCCCCCCACTGCCTTCCTCCTAAATTAGAGAGGAAGGAGGGAAGCACCCTAAATCCCAGCCTGGGGCAGCTCTACAGGCTGGTGGGTATTGGAAAGACCGCCCAGGAGGGGAGTAATTTGGTGCAATGCAGGGCATATGGGAAGTGGAGGCAGAAAAACAGGACACTGATATTCTGAAATCCTGAGTGGAAAGGGCAAGCCTAAGAGCTCAAGCTGAGGAGCAGGTGTGCAAAGTGAACAAGAGCCATCTAAGGAAAGGCAGAGAGGTGAACAAATAGGAGTGTTAAAACTAAGGGGGTGGAGAGCGCTTAACCAGGAATTAAGAACGTCTATAAAGGGTCAGGAAAAGGAACTGTGTGAGTGAGTGTGTGTGTGTGTGTGTGTGAGTGAGTGTGTGTGAGAGTGAGTGTGTGTGAGTGTGTGAGTGAGTGAGTGTGTGAGTGTGAGTGAGTGTGTGAGTGTGTGTGTGAGAGTGAGTGTGTGAGTGAGTGTGTGTGGGTGTGTGTGAGTGTGAGTGAGTGAGTGTGTGTGAGTGTGTGAGTGAGTGAGTGTGTGTGAGAGTGAGTGTGTGAGTGAGTGTGTGAGTATGTGTGTGAGTGAGTGAGTGTGTGTGTGAGAGTGAGTGTGTGAGTGTGTGTGTGAGAGTGAGTGTGTGAGTGAGTGTGTGAGTATGTGTGTGAGTGAGTGTGTGTGTGTGAGTGTGTGTGTGAGTGTGAGTGAGTGTGTGTGTGAGAGTGAGTGTGTGGGTGTGTGAGTGAGTGTGTGGGTGTGTGTGTGATGTTAACTAACTACAGGTCTCACCAAGAGAGATGGAAATTGAAAAAAAAAAGTTGGCAAAGGCCTCATTTCTCAGGCTATAAGAATGGATTCAAATTCATACGAATACAAAGCATTCTCCGATTGACAAATGGTTAAAAGATATGAACAGGCAATTCTTGGGCAAAGAAATCAAAACCGTCTTTAATTATATGAAAAGTGTTTGTTAGTGAGAGAAGTGCAAATGCCAATACCTATCAGACTGGCTAAAGTGCCCAAAAAAGAGAATGATAAATGTTGGAGGGGACGTAGGAAAATTGGGAAACTAATACACTACTGGTGGATCTGAGAATTGATAGAGCCAGCCTGGAGAGCAATTTGGAACCACATCCAATGAGCCATAAAACTGCGCGTACCTTTTGGCCCTGCAATACCCCTACTGAGTCTGTGTCCCAAAGAGATGGAAATGACAGGAAAAGGACCACCTGGACAAAAATATTTAGAGCGGCTCTTCTCCTGGTGGCAAAGAACTGGAAGCTGAAAGACGCCCACCGTTGGGGAACGGCTGAGTAAGTCGTACTTTCTGATTGGAATGGAATACTATCGGGCCATAGAAGACACCAGACAACATGCTCACCCAAAATCCTGGAGAGACATGACGTGAGGCGAAGGGAAATGAGCAGAACCAAGAGAGCCGCAGTGACGTCTGATGATTAACTGTGAATGATCTCACCATTGTCAGCAATGCAAGGGTCCAGGCCAGCACCAGGGGACTCATGATGAATGAGGCTGGAAGGAACTGACACGTTGAAGCGCACCACTCTTCACTTTCTTTCCCTCATGAATTTTTCTCTAGCGTAAGTGATGTGTCTTCTTTCACCAACACAACAAGCATAGAGAGATCTATGTATTATACGCTAACACCTGGACAACCTGTATCAGATGGGCTGCCATCTTGGGGAGCTTGGAGGGGTGAGAAGGAGGGAGGGAGCATGGGTCACGAAATGCCGAAATGACAACATGAAATCTGGAAAAATAAGAATTTGATTAAAAGGATTTGGGGAGAGGACAGAAACCGAACCAGAATGAGCCGCTATAGGAGAGACACTAGCAGGTACTACACAAGATAGAGAACAGCAGCAGAACTACTGGAAGTTCACAGGAGGCAATATTCCAGGAGAGTGCTGGTGAGTCCCGCTTGGGGACGATCAAAGTAAGGGTGATAAAGAGAGCTGGATAATCATAGTTAGCATGCGTGCATGGAGCACTTCAAGGCTCTGAACGTCTATTTTCTGATTTAATCTTCACAACAGTCCAGTGAGGCAAATGTCATTTAGTCCCCCATTTGTCAGGTGAGGAAATTAGAACTGAGAGAAGTTAAATGAGACCTTAAACACAAGAAGCCAAATTCAATCTCAATCCAGATGATTGACTGGATTCGACTCAACTTGGCGTCATCCGCACTTTTTAGAAGCGTGTCTTCTATGTTCAGACACTAGGACTATCGATTAAAGAACCACCCCAGAAAAAGAACCATTTGAGCAAGAAGTGACCCCTGTGGTTCACATCTGAAAATCGACCTCTGCATAGACATTGCTCTACTAGTCACCGTTCCTTGGGTTTGATTTTTCAGCTGGTATCATCTCTTTTGATATTGTTAAAGCAATTAATTAGGTAGAGCTAGGCTAAGAATCGGGAAGCCCTGAGTTCAAATCCAGCCTCAGGTACTTCCTAGGTGTGTGACCCTAAGCAAGTCATTTAGCCTCTTTGTGTCTTAGTTTCTTCAACACACTCAATATATCAAAAACATTAAATGCCTGCCATGTACTGTGTGTACTGTGCTTAGTTCTAAGATACAAAAGAGGCAAAAGGCAGACCCTGCTCTTACAGAACTTAAAATCAAACGGGGGAGATAACATGCAAACAAATAAACACAAAGCAGGCTCTCTGTGGAATAAATAGGTGATCACTCCCTGAGGGAAGGCACTGCAATTAAGGGAGGTTGGGGAAGGCTTCCTGTAAAAAGTAGGGGTTTAATTAGGGCTTGAAGGAAGTCAGGGCCCTCACTAGTTGGAGTGGAGGAGAGAGAGTATTCCAAGAATGAGAAAGCAATCAGAGAAGAGATGGAGTATTCTCCTCAAGGAACAAGCAGGAGACAAAGTGTCACTGGATCAGTCTACAAAATGGGGATCATATGAGATAATATCTGTAAAGTTTTTAGTGGTGTTGGACCCATACTATAAGCTAAATAAATGCGTATTCCCTTCTTCTTTTCCTTATATTATCATAAAAATAGGAACGTCTCCATTTTGTTACCGTGGATGTTGGGGGAAACGTCATCAAATACTTTGCTGGAATCTACTTTTTCCCTGCCTACACCATTTCCTGATGTAGCAGATGAGAGTTTACTACAATTTGGTCTAATGAATGGCTGCTGTCTCTGAATGAGCACTGTTCCCCTTTCTAAATGATTTTAGAACTTCCTTTTAACACTGCACTGTAAAAATTTGCTAAGATTTATCAACTTTTCAGGCTTATTGTTTGAGAAATCTCTCTCTCTGTGTCTTTCTCTCTGCCTCTCTCTCTGTCTCTCTATATCTCTGTCTCTTTCTCTCTGTCTCTCTGTCTCTGTGTCTTTCTCTTTGTCTCTGTCTGTCTCTCTGTTTCTCTCTCTCCATCTCTCTCTTTCTCTCTCTGTCTCTCTGTCTCACTCTCTGTCTCTGTCTTCTCTGTCTCTCTCTCCCTTCCCCCATGGGATACTTTTATTACCTTACCACTAAAACTCTAAAATCTGTCACTATTAAAGTGTAATAATTGAATAATATTTCTTCCCAGATATATATATTTTATAAAGTTTATTGAAAAGGGTAGACAATTACTCCTATGTAACCTGACTGTGTGGTGCCTAGCCTGCCAATCTCTTTCTTCTTTCCTCCCCTCATCTGCCTCCTCTGTTCTCTCTTGATTCTCCCACTCAGAAGCCCCAAAACTTGACCTTTATTGACACATAGTGCGTAGATTGATGAAAAATCTGGTGCAACTGTGCTATCTCAGGAATGTTTGATGGACAGGCTACTAAGGAGGGGGAGGGAATAAAACTTCCTTGACACAATTGCTTCACTCAATATGGCAACAAATTTGAAAAAATCAACAGTGGCCCCTAGATTGGAAAAGATCAGTTTATGTCCCACTCCTAAAGAAGGACAATGCCAAAGAAGGTTTAAATTATTGAACAATTATGCTCATTTCATATGCCACCAGTTATGATCAAGATTCTTCAAACTAGGTTTCAGTGGTATGCGAACCAAGAATTATCAGAAGAGCAGATTAGCTTTTGAAGAGGCAGAGGAACTAGAGACCAAATTGCCAGCATTCACTGAACTATGGAGAAAGCATGAAAAGTCCAAGAAAATAAAAGAAAAATATCTAGTGCTGTTTCAGTGACTACACTAAAGCCTTTGACTATGTAGATCCTAACAGAATGTGGCAAGTTCTAAAAGAGATGGGAGCTCCAGAATATCTTCTCTCCTAAGGACCCTGTATGCAGGTCAAGAAGCAACAGTGAGAACCGGTCATGGGACAACTGATTGGTTTAAGGTTGGAAAAGGAGTACAACAAGGCTGCATATCTACTGTCACCTTAGTTATTGACTTATATACAGAGCATATCATGCAAAATGCCAGCCTGGATGAATCTGATGTCAGGATTAAGGTCACTGGGAAAAATAACAATTCAGATATGCAGATGATACAGTTCTGGTGGCCAAGAGTGAAGAAGAATTAAGAAGCCTCTTGAGGAGGGTGAAAGAGGGGAGTCTAAAAGTTGGTTTGAAGTTTAACATCAACAAGACTAAGATCTGGGAAATTGGCCCCATCACTTTCTGACAAAAAGAGAGAATAAATGGAAGCACTGTCAGACTTTATGTTCTACAGACGGTGACTGTAGCCATGAAATTAAAAGATGCTTCTTGGAAGGAAAACTATGACAAATCTAGAAAGCATACTAAGAAGCAGAGACATCATCTTGCTAATAAAGGTCTATGTAGTCAAAGGCATCATTTCCCCATAACAATGGGCATCAGACTATAAGGAAAGCTGAGCACCACAGAACTGCCACTTTCAACGTATGATACTACAGAAGGCTTTTGACTTGGACAGGAAGGAGGTCAACTCAGCCAGTACCATTCATTGGAAAGTCAAATAGTGAAGTTGAGTGTTAAGGACTTTGACCATGTAATGAGAAGACAGGACTCTTTGGAAAGGATCCTGATGATGGGAAAGATTGAAGGTAAAGGCAGAAGGTCAAGGTAGAGGTTGAGATGACTACAGCGTCATGGAAGCAATGAACATGAACTTGGACAGACTTAGCAAGGTGGATTCTACCCTGGATACCCTTCAAGGCCTTGGTGCTCTCTGTGTGGTCATGGGGCGTTCTGGAAACCTTTCCATTGGAACAGAAACCTTAGCCAGGCCTTCCAAGATGGGAAGTCTTTGTCTGTGGGGCCAATGATGAATTGGACATCGGTCACATGGAGAGCAGCCTGGCTACTTTGGGAGCGACTCATTATCGTGCTGAGCAGAGCTATTGACCAGGCAACATTCCAAGACCTCCTAAAAGGGCAGAGTGACAAGGCGATGACCTGGGTTGGTGGAAGGAGAAGCGCTAAAGATCGATGAATTTGTCCTTAAAATATCAAACTTTCAGTCAGTCAGCTTTGCGGGTAGGAAATCATTTGAGACTTTATGCTTTTGTAGAAGAAGCTCATTGTAACAGCATGGCGAGATGTCCTAACCTCGAATAAAAGACCTGGGGTCAAGACTTTCATTGGAAGGTCTTGATCTGGCAGTGTGGCACTTAAAGCCCTGGTACCACCCCTCCCCCAGTTAATCTCTACAACTGACAGCCACAAGACCAGTGTCCATCTGCATTAGTGGAGGGGGTTCTCCAAAGCAATCAAATAACAGGCCAAGACACTCTTCCCCACAAATTAAAAACAACATCACAGCAGAAGACCAAAGAACACTATATGATCTCATGGGATTCGGAGGCTGGAAGCTTCTTGTGAAGCATCCCAAGGAGAAGAAGTTGGGTCATTGATAGAGAAGGAAACTTAGAAGCTTCCTTTGACAGAGGAATAAACTGAGGCCCACAGCGGTTAAATGGTCCAGCCAATGCCATTGAGGAAGGAAAGGCCAGAGGAGGGATTTGGACCTAGGTCCTGTCAATCCAGGGGCAGCGTTCTTCCTGCTGAATTGCTCATCTCCCTGGACTGAGCATAAGAAGCAGCCTTGGCCAACGCAGCGCAGGATGGCTCCCAGCAATCGAAGTTGTCCCTTTAACTCTGAGAACCATCCAGCCTGAGAAATAGATGATTAATACCGGAATCCATAGGCTTCGTGAGCAGAAACCAAGCCCCGCTGAGTGCTTTCTACCATGCTAAATAAATTCCTTGCTCTGACTGAGCGGTGGGCTCACTAACATTCCCTTTCCAGCCTGGTGCACCACCAGGGGCAGGAAAGAGGAATTAGAGCTGGATCTTTGGCCTGCCTGGCCTTGAGCGCCCCCATACAGGATCAGAAGAGGACAGATTTAGGGCTGAAAGGGACCTTAGGGGTCATCTAGGCTGTGTAGTTCTTTTTAACAGATGGGGAGACTGAGGCTTAGAGAGGCAGGGGAAGGACTCGATCCCAGATTTTCTTGGCTACAGGCCCAGTGCTCCAACCATTCCACCACACTATTTTCTGTGGGCCTCTTCACAATGCTTTTCTTTTGTTGTTGGGGATTCTTCTATCAGAAAGTGGTGCCTTGTGATTTCATTTCTTCAGGGAAGGGACTTCCCTGTGTGGAAATGCCATCCATTGCGGCAGATAGCCAAATGTTCTCCAACTTTTGGTCAAGCCTTTATTAAATGCTTCCTGTGTTCCAGGCAGTGGGGAAAGAAGGGGGGGGGGGGCAAGGTCCGAACTTTCGGAGTCGCAGCTCTAATGGGGGAAACTTAGTGCAAGCAGCTGTTGATGTCCAGGATGCAGCCAGAAGGAGGGTTGGAGCAGTGTGTGTTTGGTGGCGCCGAGGAAGGGGCCAGGCCAGGTTCCCCACGCAAGTTAGCCCTTGAACTGGCTTCACAGAGTGCCTGGGGGCAGCGAGGCTCTGAGACTTTCCCGGGACCTCCCAGACAGTCGTGGGAGACGCAGCCCTAAGGTGCCCGCTCTGCTCCCTTGTGGATGCCCAAACAAACGTGCTGATGGGCACTCAGAGCCCTGACTGTCGGGCCTCCCTGGGTCTTTCTAGAAGCCCATTTGCCTGGGAAGTGGCCACCCAATGGGCTCCCTTTCCCCATATGACAGGCTGGGGAAGGACCCCAGCCAGGAAGGTTCCTCTTGGTGTCAGCCCGAGAGGTGTGATTGAATCAGGTCCCAGCAGTGAGGACGCCTTAATGATGATGAGCCCAAACTAATTGTATTGATTTGTTTATCACCAGCTTAGGAAGCTCATCAAACAAATGGGCCGAGACCATTTCCATATTCTTCTCTGTTTGGTAAATGGGAAACAAATAGCACTTCCATATGTCTGCTGGTGGTGTCCCTGCCCACCCAGGCTGAAGGCCCTGGAGCCTCGGGAGGGGGCTGAGCCCGAGCCCACTTTCCAGCGGGGAAGGAGGAGGCTCACCTCCTTGGGTTCCACCAGCCGCTTGTGGCAGCTTGTGTTGAAAGCCAAGACTTCTGAATGTTGGCCAGATGTGCCAGATGGTGCATCCTGAAGGGAGCCCCTTCTTCCTCTCTTCCTGGTAGAGAAGATCAATCAGGTCAGCCTAGGCTGCCCTGGAGGACCCAAAGGTTTCTGAGACAGGGTGAGAATGGCTGCTTCCCTCCTGGCCAATAGAAGGCAAGCTTCCCGGGGAACAGACTTGCTTTTGTCTCTGTATCCCCAGAACTAGTGCCTGACTCAAGTGGGCCCAAGGAATTGCCTGCTGACTGATTAACTCATTGGTACCATCGAGGAGGAAAATGCCCTGGAGATCAGTAGCAGCCTGGATGCTGATGGAGCAGGAAGGGAGAATGACCAGTAGGGAAGTTGCCCATCAAGACTGGGCCCTTGGGTCTTAGGGAAGGAAGGAAGAAAGGAAGAAAGAGATGGTCCTCGGGATTCCCTTCATCCTCTCAGTCTCTTCTTCCCAGTTTAGAGCACCCTTGACTAGGGAGAACTAGTATGATAGAATGAAGGGGAGGGGGCACAAGAGATCATCTGGCCCAACTCCTTCACATTCCAGAGAAGGAAACTGAGGCTCTGGAGGAAAGGCGGAAGCAGCACTCAAAGCCAGGTCTCTTTGCAATGAGGATCCATCTGTAAGAATGCAACAAAGACCTTCAGCCAAGGAGCTAAATGCAGGAAGAAAAGCAGAGTGGGACGAGCTCAAAGAACCAAGGGAGAAAAAGGAAGGCCAAGGTCTTCCAGTGGCTGGCCCATCACTCCCTGGGGAACTATTCCTCTCCTCAGAGAGACGTTACGTAGGACGGTATGTCATCACACACAGAGCGAGAGAGGTCTTGGCTGGCTGAGAAATGTACAGAATCCCTTCTCAGAATATCTGTAGGATGACTGTGCATGTGTGTGTGTGTGTGTGTGTGTGTGTGTGTGTGTGTGTGTGTACACACTTGGATAACATAGAAGTAGAAAAACATACATAACTTCTAATAGAGAGACACTTCTCTTTATATGGAACTTTGTGGTTTTCTAGATGTGCATTCCTGTAAGTAGGTTATTTATATGCCTGGATCCATACTGGTGTATCTATCCATCCATCCATCCATCCATCTATCTATCTATCTATCCATCTATCCACCCACCTATTTATCACTGCTGACATGTAATTTTATCTGTAGTTATTATACAATCTGTATCTATACATACATGTATATATGTACACAGTATTTACATGTGTACACATGCATCTCTAGGTTGTTATTCCAGGTATTTTTATTTTATTCATTTAAGACAGGATTATGAGGAATCCCAAGGATTCCTCAGACTGCCAGAGGGTTCTAAGACCACAAAAAAGGCAAAGCAACCCTCCCTGAGCCATGATTGGACCCTGGATAGGAGGAGCCCATTGGCTCTTTAGCAGTCCCAGTGTTGGTTCTGTTACATTGGGCTTTTCCATCATGGCCACCATGTACCCCTTGAGGCTCTTCTGAACACATTAGGCTAGGGCAGTCTCTCCCTGGCTTCTTCACTGGTCTCTACCCACTGAGGTTAAGATCCCTTGGATCACTGAAGCACAAAGTAATGAATATTCAGGGCTTGCTCTGGCATCCCAGGACAAAGTGGGAGGGACCTCAGAGCCCTGGGAATGTACTGAGCTGATCTGAGCACTGAATAGCCCTGCTTGTCATTGGTCCCTTCCCACTACTGCCCCTAAAATTCCCAAGATTCTCTACTTTCCCTAGGGCTTTGTCTGGGAAGCCTTCCCTCTCCTAGAGGTGCCTCCATACTCAGTCTTGCAAAATCCATATGTTTCAACACTGAGCACTCTGGGATGCTATGTTGGGTTACTACTGGCTTCACTATACACTTTCCTATTGTGTCTGGGGTTCAAACTGACTTTTTTTGGGGGGGGGAAATCACCTATTATGGTTTAACACTGGATGTCTCGGATCATTATTTGGTCTGATAGGAATTTTAGATTTTTCCTGCAGTAGAGATTTGGGACCTCGGTGGCTGAGCTGCCAATCAGGCTGCCATCTTGGTGGAGAGTCTGCCTTCTGATGGTTTGTAAAAGGAGGATATCTATTTGTTTGAAATGCTCAATGAAGGCAACCATCTCTCTACTCTTACTTTCAAATCTTATATTTCTTTCCCTTGCACATTAATATGATCTCATTAATAAGATATTATATCATGAACCCCAGACATTCTCTTAATCTCTATGTGCTTCCATTTCTTTATTTGCAGAATGGGTGCTAAGGTTTTTGAGTTGAAGGGACCTGAACAATTAGATAAGATTTTTCTCTGAAAAAAGGAGGGGGGGGGCTTTAATTAGAACTTTACAGATGTGGCCAAAGAGCTTCACATAGAGGTTAAGGGAATTGCCCCAAATCAGTGATGCTAAGTGACAGAGACAGGGGATGAGCCTTGGCCAGCTGACTCCATATGCAGGGCTTTTCCATATTACCC
The DNA here is from genome assembly GCF_027887165.1 of Monodelphis domestica. NCBI lineage: Eukaryota > Metazoa > Chordata > Mammalia > Didelphimorphia > Didelphidae > Monodelphis > Monodelphis domestica. The sequence goes on along the minus strand of NC_077228.1, from coordinate 1,097,151 downwards.
TGCATAGTTCACAAGCATGTAGAAGAAGGCTTGAAGGTCTGCAAAGTGATTATTAATGGACAGGAGCAAAGAAAAGTGACTGGCTATTTGACAGGCAAAGATGACATCTCAGACCTGAGAACAATTCGAGGTGATCTTGGAACTCAGGGCATGCCCAGGAACTCTCAGAAGGCAGCGCCATCAATGGGAGAAAGATCGAGAAGGAGGAAGAGGGACTCCAAGAGGGGAACAGCAGTGCTCTGGTAGGGCAAAGATGACCCCCTCATTTATTTGGGGCTAGACCCATGACTTCACCTGAATAAGAAGGGATCCATTTCCAATGCAAATGGGTGACTATCCTGCAATTCCAGTCTGAAAGAATTGCCCCTGAACACTGAGAGAGACTCAACCAGGATTGGAGGGTCAGCATGGGTAGGAGGCAGAACTTTAATCCAGAACAATCTGACTCCAGAAGAAGGCTTCCACCTCTCTCTCTCCACTCTACAGAACTTCATTATCCCCATTTTCCAACAGGAAGACCCAGGGCCTTAATGAGGTTGTGATTTGCCTTTAGCTAAGATGGCTTTAGGGGATCAAGTAGCCATTAGAAACGTCCCTTTCTGAGTTGGGTCAAATTCCCCTTTGTCCAGTCCCTTTCCTGCAAATGGAACATCATTGGTTTGGGGATATTTTCCCCCAATCAGCTCAGTAGCCTTGTAATCAAAAAATGGCCCCATCCGTCTGCCATTTTCCCCCTCCTCATCCATCCATTTTCTGAAGGCTGCCATTTATTGAAGACCTAGTACTGGACCTGTTTGTTATTTATAAATCCCCACATGTGTACATGGAGCTTTACAAGGCATAAAACGCAAGAGGCCAAGTCCTTGCCCCAAGAGCTTATAATCCAAGTCACACGCAAACAAAGCGCCAGGGAACAGTAAATCATTTTGTTGAGTTGATACAGCAGGGGAGGAGGTCAGCATGGGGAGAATTGACTGGAGGAAACTCGTTTTATGAGCTGGGTCAAGGCAGAAAAGAGAAGAAACCTCATGAACAACCATTTCTAAGGAAATGAAGATAGCAGAATGAAGATGGAGACAAGGAAACGCGGAAAAGAAGACTCCAGGAGGCAAGGTGAACCACAGAAGTCACGCCTAGACTGGGTCATGGAAATGAGAATGACGATGGCAGAGTCGCTGGGAGAGAGACCAGAAATTCATGGAGAGTCAGAGAAGCAAGGGGAGGAAGGTTTGACATGCCCCTTCACCTCACTGCGCAGTCCTCCCGATAGACGGGCCAAGGATAGATGAATGGGCAGACAAGGCTATGATGTAGAAAACCCCCGGGGTGGGCCCTCTCTTCCCAGGGCTGTCGCTAAGGGCTTCACACTGAAGGCTCTGGAGTCCTGAGAAGGGAAGGACTTGTCCGGTGGTCACGCAGATCCTGGGTGTCATTGGCAGCACCTCCGGCCAGTTGTTCCTCACTGCGATTTCTTCTCACACTGTCCTGCTCCTTCTCCTGGGTGTCCATAGCAGCTTCCACGTCTGAGTCCAGTCTGGCTGGGGGAACAAATGCCTCTTCCTCCCTCTCTGAGTTTCTCTTCCATTGACTCCCCTGCGTTGTGGTTTTGGTTGTCTGTTGGCTGGAGATCCAGGAAGAGAAGTGACTTGGGGGAAACCCACCATGATGCTGCACCATACCCCATGGGCGAGTCTTGATGAAAGGCTGTTGCAAAGAGAGCCCCAGCCCTACCTGTGACCCTCACCCGACCGAGCCCCACAGGCTGTGAGACGTGTGACCAGGAGGGAAGACCATTCTGCTGGAGGCGACCTTTTATATGGATCCGAGATGGGAGCGAGGTGGTAGTGACACGGGGAAAGCTGTGGAGACGGTTTTGTTTGGACGCTGGTGGATTCCTGCATCAGCCTTCCTGAGCCAATGCTGGAGCCTGTTGGAGGTTCCTTACGGGGCCGTGCTGATGTCCCGGGGCAGGGCAGGGCTGCCACCCACGGCGGTTCACTGAGCTGCAGCTGCATGGATACTGAGAGAACATCCACGTGACCCACGGTCGGCCGGAGGGAGTTCTGCTGGGCTCGGTTTTGTGGCGCTCCCGCTCTAAGGAAGTTCTCCGTGAAGGCCCGCTCTGGATTCCCCTCGTGGCTTCTGCTCTCTCGGAGTGTGCGCAGCTCTCCAGTAGGACTTCTCAGTATCACAGAATGCGGTAGGACATCTTTCACCCAACGGAGACCTTCAAGAGGACCACCAAGCCCATTGTTGGCCTACTCTTGGCCTAGCCCGGCCTGAGAAGAGGCGGCAGAGGGCCAATGGTGCCTCTCTCTTGTTCTTTTCCTCTGAAGTTGTGGAGGCTGGAATTGAGCTCGAGTCTAAGCCTTGATTCTGTAGGAGCCATTCGCCTAAGCGATATCTGCGCAATGGCCCTGATGGTGAGATAAGGCTGCCATAGTCCACGGGCTGCACCAGGCCTGCAGTACTCCAGCTGGCCCACATCAGATTCCGATGGACTGGGAACAACTGAAGCAAAGGAAGAAAATACAGTGAAGCCTCGATAAGCAGGTACTTTCAAGCTCCGTCCTTGTGTGGCTTGTGGAGGTGCTCACGCCCCGGCTAGTGGCCCCGTGTCTATTGGTGCAGCGTAGTAGGGGGACTTTGGCTCAACAGGCAGAGGCTGTAGTCGTCCAGAGCCTGCACCCGCGTCTAGCCCCCCCTCCACAAAAGCCTGATGGAGGGGGGCTCCCAATTCAGTCTTGCATAAGTGGTCTGGACGGAGGAGAAGCCAATAGGAAGTGCTGGCAGCTGAGCTCTGAAAAGAAGAAATCGCACATATTGGAAATTGGTGGAATTTGAAACGTGAAATCAATGTGAAATGGATGTAGGGAGAGCGTGAACATCAAGTTGTGGAGGAGGGAAGGGAGGAGGGATGGTGGAAAATTCAGTGGTTAGTCCCGCTGCCGGTCAAAGCTGCAGAAGAGGCATGAAGGAGGAGAGAACTTCATGCATGCAGGACAGAAAGCTGGGGACATCCTCTGTCAATTAAGGCGAACATTCCAAATAGAATGTTCCCAGGAAAGTCAGTTGGAGAGTCAAGCCAGGCTGAAGGGGGAAGAAGCTGGGAACAGGTCCCCTGTTAGCTTCTGCCCTAGGCTGAAGTCTCTTGGTTTTGGAGAGGGGAGACAAGAAGGAGGTTTTGTGTGGCTGATGGTGGTAGTTGAACCTGAAGAACTGATTGTATAGTTGAGATTTGAGTTTGAAGGAAGAAGAAAGATCAAACGGTTGTCCTCCATCTCCCTGACAAACTTTGTGTCACAGCTGTGACAGGACTGACATTTCCCCAAATCCTCCTAATCCTCCTTATAGACTAGGGACAACCCTATCCCTCTCACCTCATCTTACCTCAGCCCTCCATCCTGTTGTTCCCAATAAACCCCCTTACTTGAGGAAGGAAGAGAAGAGAGTGTTTCCTCATAAACCTCAGAGTCTACTCAGGGGGGAGGGGCAAAGCCAGAGGCTTCAGAAGAAGGTGGTGAAGGGTGGCATTGAGGGAGGAGGAAGGTAGTAAAATATTAATCTATTAGCCATCAGCAGTGATGAATAGGCAACACCAGAGTATCCCCTCCAGTACTATCTCTCTTCTCTCAGAAATACCTCTATCTCCATTACAACTAAACACCCTCAGGGTTCCCCTAGTATCTCACTAGTCAAGCCAGAGTATATCATCACAGATTATCCTCTTCTAATCCAAAGCACTGCTGGCTGTGCTTTGCTGGTGATGAGAGCTCTGGGGGAGCATCCTTCCTCAAACAGCAGAGGGGAAGAAATGAAAACGGAGACCTCATCATTACCTGATAAGGTGCCGTCCGTGAAACATGGACACTGCTTGGCCCATCACATGTTAGCAAGCACCCAAGCAGAACCAAGCAGGCCATTCAGCATGAGCCCCAGAGATGCTAATGGTCCACTCCCAGTTCGATGATGGCGCGCCTCTCGTCTGGCTGAATCTCAGGGCTCGTTCCAATCTTTATCGGCCAATTCATAGCCTGCCGGGAGTCTGCTGTGAGCGGGACGGTGGCCTCTGGGGTACTGACACATCACAGAGATTCAGCCATGGCGAGATGCTCGTTGCATGGCAAGTAAGAAATGAAGAACAGGTGTCCTGAGCAGAAGGAAGGCAGGAAGAGCCAGGTGGGCCATCATTGTGGAGCAGGAGATGCCTGCTTGGGGGGCCCTCTTTGACCCCCATCAACCCTTTGGATGGCTCCTTTGTAAAGCTGTTGGATGTCTGCTTCCTGTCCCAGTCTCCTCGTGTCCTCACCAGGCTTCTTAGCTGCTCAGGGCACCCACATTCCCAACTCTCTTTGCCCTGTTGGAATGCAGCATTCCAGGGCCTTATACGAGAATACAAATGAATGAGCTGGCCGTGTTCCTGGGCTATGTGTGAAGCTTTTCCTTAGCATTTTAAGGCTGCCAAGGCATTTGCCATGTCCTCCCATTGGATCATCCTCATCACAGCCCCACAAGGCAGGGGCTTGCCCTGGGCTTCTCCTACTTCTTGCCGCCTGACTTGGGCCAGCTCATTGACTGTCTCTGAGCCTTTGTTTCTGCATAGATAAGGTGAAGGGTTGGCCTAGATGGCCTCCGAGGCCTCTTTCTGACCTGATCCTGTGCTCTTGTGATGATTGGTGGGAATATTTGGTGCCCTATAAGGTACCCTGTTCCCATTGGGTGACTCTTACGCGGCGAGTTTTGTGCCTTTTCATGCCCCTGACATTACCTCGTATGAGCCTAGAAAGAAATTGGTGCAAGCATAGTCGGGAAAAACATGAACAGTCCTCACATAGTGGAAGCAAGGGAAGCAAGGGGAGTCCAGTGCGATTCTCCTCTTTGGTTGTTTTGGGCTCTAGCTGACTTGACTCTTCATGACTACTCTGGAGTAGTTTGCCATTCCCTTCTCCAGCTCATTTTACAGATGAGGAAGGGAGGCCAACAGGATCAGGGGACGTGCCTGGGGTTATACATCTAGTAAGTGTCTGAGGCTGGATTTGAACTCAGCTCTTCCAGATTTCAGGCCCATCAAGTTTGGTACTCACTAGGAAGGAAGCGAGAAGGTTTGCTAGTCAATAGTCTGGGGGGAAATACCAAGAAGAAGCAAGCAGAATCAAGACCTGTTTCCATTCATTACTGAAGAACCAAACAAACAAAACCTACAAGGCCCCATTGGGTCCAGCATGGAGAGTATCTCCCATCTCTCAGAAGCTACTTCCCATTTCTGATCCTGTTCATTCCCTGGGGAGAGATGGGTGTCGGCTTATGGGCAATGGGGAGCAGAAGAAAGGAAGGCTCAGGGCAGGGGTAACATGCCTGCGTAGCTGAGGAAATGAGGTTTCCTGGGGACCACAATGCTTCCTTCCTCCCTTTGCAGACCAGCAGCAACTCCTGGGTGATTCTGTTGGGCCCAGAGCAAAGCAAATGGCCAGATGCTCTCTAATGGCTGAGTGCCCGCCAGATCTTGGTAGCTGGAGAAGGATGTGCAGCCCTGAAGAGTGACTCTCCCCTGTAAACCCAGGGCCAGCCCCTCTATCTCTCTATCTAAACTATATCTAATCTATCTCTATATCTAATCTATATCTATCTCTCTATCTAACCTATATCTAATCTATATCTATCTCTATATATAATCTATCTCTATATCTAATCTATGTCTATCTCTATATCTAATCTATCTCTATATCTAATCTATGTCTATCTCTATATCTAATCTATCTCTATATCTAATCTATATGTATCTCTATATCTAATCTATATCTATCTCTATATAATCTATATCTAATCTATATCTATCTCTATATCTAATCTATCTCTATATCTAATCTATGTCTATCTCTATATCTAATCTATCTCTATATCTAATCTATCTCTATATCTAATCTATATCTATCTCTATATCTAATCTATGTCTATCTCTATATCTAATCTATCTCTATATCTAATCTATATCTATCTCTATATAATCTATATCTATCTCTATATCTAATCTATGTCTATCTCTATATCTAATCTATCTCTATATCTAATCTATATCTATCTCTATATAATCTATCTCTATCTCTATATCTAATCTATCTCTCTATCTAATCTATATCTATAATCTATATCTTAACTATATCTAATTATATGCCTACATCTATATAATCTATGTCTATATCTAATCAATATCTAATCTCTCTATAGCTAATCTATATCTAATCTAAATCTATATCTATATCCAATCTATCTCTAATCTATCTTTATCTCTAATCTAAATCTAATTTATATCTATATCTACTCTATATCTAATCTACATCTATACCTATATCTAATCTATATCCATAGCTATATCTGTACCTATATCAAATCTCTCTCTCTCTCTCTCTCTCTCTCTCTCTCTCTCTCTCTCTCTCTCTCTCTCTCTCTCTCTCTCTCTCTCTCTCTCTCTCTGATATAGAGAGAATTGGGTCTTGCTTGTTTCTGTTTTTTAGGGTTTTTTTTTAACCCTCACCCTCCATCTTAGAATTGATACTAAGTACCAAGTCCAAGGCAGAAGAGCAGTAAGAACTATGGGTTAAGTGACTTAGCCAGGGTCTGGCAGGCAGGAAGTATCTGAGGTCAGATTTGAACCCAGGACCTCTCATCTCCAGGCCTGGCTCTCTATTCTCTGAGCCCCCTACCTAGCTACCCCTGTTGATTAGCTCTTTCTCTGGAAGTGGACATACACAAGTGATTCTTTGAGCAATATTTCTGTTTCTGCACATACTATTCTCTTGGTTCTGCTCCTTTCACTCTTCGTAATTTCAGGTAGGTTTTCCACGATTTTACAAAATTAATCTGCTCATCTCTTACAACGATATACCACAACTTGTCTAGCCACCCCCGTCAATGAACAGTCCCTCGTGTCCAATTCTTTGTGCTTCGAAGGGAGCTGCTATAATAGTTTAGGACCCGAAAGCCCTTTTCCTTTGACGCTGCTCATCTTGGGAAGCAAATAATGGACCGGTAATGGCATTTCTGGCGCCCCCAGTGTTCTGCCTCTGGGCAGCCTTCCCAGCTGTCTTCCAGAATGGTTGGATCCATGTTCCCTTCCTTGAGGAGCCTAGGCTGGGGGTCAGCAATGGCTCCTCCGCTGTTCTTTCTCCTCAGCCATTTTCATAGCCTTCCGCCTGGCCAGAAGAGGATCACGAAGAGGAAAAGCAAAAGGATGACGGAGCGATGGACAGCGCCCCGTCCTTCCTGTTCAGTATGTTTCCAAGGACCGGCCTGGGGGAGGAAAGAGCCTCCAGCAGGGGAGGAGGGAGGGCGTCCTTCTGTGAAATGGGGATGGAACGCGGTCGTGCTCCCTCCCCAGCGGCTGGTGCAGGCGACGGAAGCCCTCTAGGCTGGAATACCAGGGAAGTGGAACCTTCTTGCTGGAAGGTGAGGGTGGCGAAGGACCCGGAGGGGGGCCCGGATACTCTCTCCCAACGAGAGACGACTCAGTCTGGGAACGGTCCGAGTCAGTGCGATTAGTGCGGTAAGAATGGCTTTTCCGTTCCGGGAACCTGCTTCCAGATAATGTACTGGGCTCTGCACGGCGTAGGAAACGTGGCGGGGGGGGGACCCCTTAAATAGTGACGGTGATACCTGGACAGCTCGCACGGCCTTGGAGAGGACCGCACAGGCCATCCCAAGCACGAGCAGGAATCCTCCGCTGAGCACCAGGAAGCCCATCGTGTGGCCATGCGTGCAAGACTGGGGGGGGGGGGGGGGCGGGCCGAAGGCCGTGAGTTCTAAGGGAGGAGGGGACTAAAGATCGGTCCACAGCATGCTCAAGCCCAGCTGGAACACTTGTCCAATGGCCAGGCGTGGTGCGAGAGGCAGCTCTGACGCCTGGGAGGCACTGCTGAGACACTCTGTGCCCCATTAGAGAAGCTGAGAGCTCTGGGCCAGCCGTGACAGGGAGGGACGTTTGGGCGTCCTCCGAGAGGCAGCCCAGTGAAGCGGAGAGACGCTGGCTCGATCCAACAGACATTTAGGAAGCTCTTGCTTTGGGCCAAGGACTGTGTGAGACAAAAGCCATCGTGCCTGTCCGAGGAGCCTGCATTCGGGGTCTCCTGAACCTGAGACGGCTCCCTCCGGCACCCACAAACTCCAAGAAGTGGTCGGCGATGCAACGGACTTCCCGTGCTTCGCTGCGTGCTCCAGGGTGCTCTTCATCGCTGACTGATGGAAGCTCGGAGGCAGAAGGGCCACAGAGACCAGCTAGCCGGTCTCCGAAGTGAGTGAGAAGGAGTTCTGTCTACCCGGCCCCCAGAAGGGCTGATGCCCCCTAGCCCGAAGACCTCCACAGTGCAGAGCCCACGCCCTGCGGAAGACCACTCCGCCTTGCCGTGGCTCCCTCGCACACCACCTCCATCCTCCTCCCCGGAGCAGCTTCCACTCCAAATCCTGCCTTCAGGGCCTAAGCAGAATAAACTGAAACCATCTTCCATTTGCAACGGGCCAGTTGCTGGAATAGAGCTCAGTCCCCCTGTCCCTGCCAAGGCTTCTCTTATGCACTCTAAACAGCCCCAGATCCTTCAGCCAATCCTCCTATGGCCATGCACTATGGTGGCTCTCAGTAGTTCATCCGTCAGTGCATGATAGAGGAGGAGCTACTGGGGTTCTGAATGTTTGGGTGGCTGCCTGGGATTTGATCCTTCCTGCCTTCCTGCCTTCCTGCCTTCCTGCCTTCCTGCCTGCCTGCCTTCCTGCCTGCCTGCCTGCCTGCCTTCCTTCCTTCCTTCCTTCCTTCCTTCCTTCCTTCCTTCCTTCCTTCCTTCCTTCCTTCCTTCCTTCCTTCCTTCCTTCCTTTCTTTCTTTCTTTTTTCCTTTCTGTCTTTCTTCCTTTCTTCCTTTCTGTCTTTCTTTCTTCCTTCCTTTCTTCCTTCCTTTCTTTCTTTCTTCCTTTCTTCCTTTCTCTCTCTCTTTCTCTCTTTCTTTCTTCTCTCTCTCTTTCTTTCTCTCTCTCTTTCTTTCTCTCTCTTTCTTTCTTTCTCTCTCTTTCTTTCTTTCTCTCTTTCTTTCTCTCTCTCTTTCTCTCTTTCTTTCTCTCTCTCTTCCTTTCTTTCTCTCTTTCTTTCTTTCTCTCTCTCTCTTTCTTTCTTTCTTTCTCTCCTTCTTTCTTTCTTTCTTTCTTTCTTTCTTCTTTCTTTCTTTCTTTCTTTCTTTCTTTCTTTCTTTCTTTCTTTCTTTCTTTCTTTCTTTCTCTCCTTCTCTCTTTCTTTCTTTCTCTCCTTCTTTCTCTCTTTCTCCTTTTCACCTTGGGCAATGATCCGGACCAAGAGACTTAATTTCTTGGCCTGTGGGTCATTCAGGCAGCATTAATGTGAACATGGATAATTTGTGGATGCCTGGAAATGGAAAGGGATGGTTAAATGGACCCTCGATGCAGTTCATGTTCATATCAAATCAATACATCCTGGAGTTTTGAGATGCATCCAAGATGAGCTTTGCTTGCCTGCTCTCCGGTGATATCGTATGGCCCATGAGTGGGCCCCAAGTTTCTCTGTGCCTGCCATGCAGTTACAGAGAGCTTGTTGTTTCAGACAGAGACGGTTCGAAACGACTCACATTTAAGATGGACTTTACCTACCCAGCATTCTGCCCATGATCAGGGTAGTATTCACATAGGCAGGAAACATCCCTTTTGCATGTGTTCAATAACCTCAAAACGTGTCACACCTTGAACTTACCAAGAACTGATTAAAGTGGCTGCTCTTACCAAGAGAAACTGTACATACATGCTTGGGCCGCTTGGCTCCCCAGGTAGTGCTGGGAGGAAGGAAAGGTATTTATTAAGCACCTACTGTGTGCCAGACATGGCGCTAAGCACTTGACAGATATCTCGCCGGTTCCTCGTAACAACCGCAGGCATTGTTATCATCTTCATTTTACAGTGGAGAAAACGAAAGCAAAAAGAAACTTAATGACGTGCCCAGTCACACAGTCAGGAAGTATCTGAGGCCAGATTTGAACTCAGGTTTTTCTGTCTCCAGGCTCAAGGCTCTGTGTGCTTCGGTGGCCCTTCCTTGCCGTCTGTTTTCTTCATTGCACAACTTCTTGGTCTGTGATTCTGTTGGTCTCATCCCTGAAGTCATTGGAGCAAGGCTGGAGTTCTAGGAGTAACTGGAAGACAGCACGGCACCCTGGGTGAGCGGGCAGAGAGGTGGATGAGACATATGTGCGGTGTGATAGCAAGAAGAATGGCAAGAAGAAGAACGGTAGCTACTGCTTATATGGTGCTTACTGTGTGTCAGCACTTCATAATTATTATCTCACTTGATCCTCATAACAACCCTGGGAGGAAGGTCCTTTTGTTATCCTCACTTTATAAACGAGGAAACTGAGTCAGGAGCAGTTAAGCGACTTGCCCAGGGTAACATAGCCGAGGATGGATTTGAACTCAGGTCTTCCTGACTCCAGGCCCAGCACTCCATCTGAGGAGGAAAAAGAACAACTTCAGATCCTTTTAAAAAACGAAGAACAAATCATCAACGTTTTCTAGATTTTCGTCATTTAATGACCAAAATAGGAGCAAGTCACTTAATTTCTGGGTGCCTCCGTTCCTCATTTGTACCATCAGGACTGAGGCTGATGACCTCCAGTTTCTTCCAGCTCAGACTGCGATGCTGCTGCAGATTGCTGCCCTGCGCCCCACTCTTACTCTAGACCCGAAACCTGAAATGAAAGGCAAGGAGGGGGAGCGCTCCCTAACGTGTTAGCCAGGTCCGACTTCCCGGAGCTCCTTTTCCATTTCCCCACAATCTGCCTTCATCAGGAGGTCTTCAGTGCATAAACAAAGCGCTGCCCAGGAAGGGGAGGGATGCAAAGCCTTGGGAGGAAATTGCAGCGACTTCAGTGTCGGGAAAACCTGCCTCGGCTCCGCTCCTGGAAATAGCACCCAAGGCAAGGCTTCGTGCTGTAACTAGAGCTGGCAAAGTACCCGTTAGAGGCCGCGAGCTGGTCCAAACTCTACCTGCGATGCTTAGTGGGGCTGCTTAGCCTCAGTTTCAGCATCTGTGAAAATGAAGGGGTTGGAATCGGTGCCTCCCACATCTCCATCTCTGACTCTCTTTGCTTACGTCCTTCCCAGATTGTCATCCTCATCTAAAATTTAATCCAGGCCATATTGCTCTCTGTGCTTAGCATCTCCCCGAGAGCAGGCAGGCTCCTTGGGCTGGTGAATTGGCTGAATTTGTTTCCTGGTGTCCAACCAATGCCTGTGCGTACAGTAGGCGCCTAATAGATGTCCCTGACTGATACTGTTTCCCATCTTCTCTGCATCACGGCTAGTGAGTTCTTTTGTCTTTGTTTTCCTTTCTTTTATCTGCTCCGTGAATTTACTAAATAGGAGTTGCTGCCAATTGCCTGCCCCAACTCTCTACCTCTTTCCATGGCCCCCAGGACTCTGCCTGATCTCTCCCTTCTAGACCGTTCCCAGCCTGGTGCTAAGGAACCACTCCAAGCCAGGATGCGTGGTCCTGGCCGAGGTCCTGGCCGTGGTCCTGGCCGTGGTGCTGGCCGAGGTCCTGGCCGAGGTGCTGGCCGTGGTCCTGGCCGAGTCCTGGCCGAGGTGCTGGCCGTGGTGCTGGCCGAGGTCCTGGCCGAGGTCCTGGCCGGGTCCTGGCCGAGGTCCTGGCCGTGGTGCTGGCCGAGGTCCTGGCCGTGGTCCTGGCCGAGGTCCTGGCCGAGGTCCTGGCTGTGGTCCTGGCCGAGGTCCTGGCGGAGGTCCTGGCCGTGGTCCTGGCCGAGGTCCTGGCCGAGGTGCTGGCCGTGGTCCTGGCCGAGGTCCTGGCCGAGGTCCTGGCCGTGATCCTGGCCGTGGTCCTGGTCCTGATTCTCCTACTGACTGACTAGCTCTGTGACCTCGGACAAGACGTTGCTCCTCACTGGGCCGCGGGGATCTTTTCCCCTAAAAAAAGGGAAAAAGGCATTGGATGAGATGACTGCGCAAGTGTCTCCAAGCTTTCTGTCTTCGCCTCCTCCCTCAGGAGGACCCCGTCGTTGTAGCGAGGAGGCTGAGCGCCTCGGCCCCCGTCAGGTGCTCCTTGAGGGGATGCCCATTCTGCTGTGCTTGCCGCCTGTCTCCTTCCTCCCCGTCGTCCAGGGCGCTGCGGCACACTTGTGGCATTCGGCAGTGACGGTGGCTGCTGCCCTTTCCGTTATCCCTGCAGTGGCCTGACGGGATCTCTGTCAGAGAGCCCAGGTTCGAATCGCACCTCCGAGCCTCGCTCTTAGGACATGGGCAGGGCAGTGGCCGAGGGTGCTCCCAGGGGCGCGGCTACGCAGCAGACGGGCCTCCGCGTGGCGACGGGCCTCCGCGTGGCCTTCTCGTGGGGGCCTCGGGCTCTAAGCTCCCCTCTTGCTCCTCTGGAGTGGCAGCTGCCTTCTCAGAAGCCTCTAGTTTCCCCTCCCCCACGGCCGCAGGACCTTCGAAGCCTGGCCTGCTCAGAGCAGTCTTCCTGTCCCCACAACCCGTGCACGGCTGCCCTTCACCCCTCGTTCTCCGCTGAAGCTTGCTTTCGTCTTCCCTCTTACATTCAATACTGTGTATTGGTTCCAGGAAAGAAGAGCAACAGGGCTTAAGTGACTCCCCCAGGGCCACCCAGCTGGGAAGGGCCTATGGCCAGATTTGAACCCAAGACCTTCCATCTCTAGACTTGGCTCTCCATCCGCTGAGCCACCCAGCTGCCTCCTCCCAAGGAACCTTTCTAAGGGGAGTTTTGGCTACTTGTGGTTCTCATCACACTGATTTTTACTTCTTAGCTTCAGAGCATTCCCGACTTGGGAGGCAGCAAACTCTTCCTCCTCTTCTT
>NC_077228.1:1031788-1079288 GCF_027887165.1 Monodelphis domestica | reverse complement strand
TCCCTCCCCTGTCTGGGTTAAGGTACTGGGAGGGGGGGAGGCCCATGTGGTATGAGGGTTTCAGTTTGGGCACTCAGTCTCTAAAATGTTCACCACTGTGCTGTGGGGTGGGCCAGCCTCCCACAGGGGATGGGGTCTTGGAGGTGGGACAGTATCAGTGGAATGATGGATAGGACACAGCTTTCACATTCAACCCACAGCACAGGTTTCACAGGATAAACTGTTACTCTTTGGCTTTATTTTATACCCTCATGATCACACATCTACTTGGCACACAGTTTCATTCTCAACATACATGTTTCCATAGAACCTAACAACATACAGGAAGCCTAGGGAGATGGTCAATGAAACATTGTTGCTAAGTGCAGGATCAGAGGGTAGAATCAACATGACCCAGATATTGTTTGGGGAATTCAGAGCACAGATTTGCCAGAAGTTTTTATGCCTAGACAAGAGGGTCCTATCTAAGTGGGTATATAAGAATCCTTAGGTTTAATTTTGTAGGCTCTCCTGGTAATATCCTGGGGGGACAAAGTGGGACATCTGTATTAACCCTGCAAGCATGTTGCTCTCATCTATTTTTCCTGGGGCTACGTAAGAATAATAATCATAGCAATTCTACTAGTAAGGGGATGTTAATAAGGAAAGTCACTTAAGGGGGTTTCAGTGGGTGTTTCCGTCCTTCCTGGGGGCTGCTTTGCAGTCCCCGGTTTCCATGTGGACTGTGTCAAACAGTGTGGTCTTGATGGTTCCCAGCACCACCACTATCCTAGACTATCTCTGTACTCCTTGTTTCTCCAGATATAAAGTAAGCTACTTGAGGTGAGGAACTATCATTCACTTCATCTGTGTCACCCAAGAGCCTTTGTGCTGGTTGGTCAGTTGGTTGGTTATTGTCCTTTGTCCCAAGGACTGATGACATCCCAGGCTGGTGCCTTGACTTGTGCATGAGCAGAGCTGCCCAGAGTCCTCAGCTTCCCTCTCCCTTCCAGAGACATCGAAGGCTAGTGACAAGACAGTCGGAATGCCCAGCAATGGCAATATTTCCCAGAGCTAAATCTGTCTATTTGTTCAGTTAATCCAGTTTGCCAAGCATGGATTAACCCTGCCAGGTGCTAGGGATAGAAAGACCGAACCCCACAAATGATCCTTGCTTTTAAGGACAGTCCATCTTGTAGGGAAAACAGATGTGCCCAGGAAAAAGGCAACCTGGATACAGGGCAATATGGGGGAGACTAACAATGAAGGGAAAGCTTGACAGTCTGGTATCAGTCCTTTAACTGAATTGTAAAAGAAGCTGAAGATGCCAAGAGGCAGAGCTGGGCAGAAAGTAGAGTGCATTCCCTGCATGGGGGCCTCCCAGGCAAAGGCTTGGTGTCTGGAGATGGAATCTAAAGTTTCGTGGGTTGTTGTTTATCCTTCATTTTCAAAAAGGACCAATGATAGATGAGTGTTTGCCTGTGAATTGGACTTAAGTAAGGCAGAGTTGCCCAGAGTTGTCAGCCTCACTTTCTCTTCTAGTCACTGAAGTCCAGTGGTGAAACAAAAGTCAGGACAAGTGGGGCTGGCCCAGGATGCACCCGATAACTGTGGTGCCTTCCATGTCCAACTCCACAGCACCTGCTTTAGCTGCCTCCATGGCTGTTGGAATAAACTGTCTCTCCCCCTCCCACTCTTCATAGGCTTGGGGTGGACATCCCCCTCACTCCCCATTGGGGAGGAAGCTCGATGTGTTTTAGCCAGGCTGCCAGACAGTTTTATGAGGGTGCGGCTGCCGGGCATGCCACATCTTCTTGGAGCTGCAGGGGAGAGCGGTGTGGCAGGTGGACCCCAAAGGGAGATGAGCAGCCCTGAAAAGAGCCCTGCAAGCCCTCCCTTCCGAGGTGCTGGCTCTCCCTCAACAGCCCATGCACCCAATAGCCAGGAGAGTAAATGTGAGGAAGGGGACAATGCTAATAACTCCCTGCAGTGGTCGGCTGGAAGCAGAGCCAAAGTCGCCATTTGTATGTTTTTCTCAAGTTCCTGGGGGGCCCCTGAGGCTTCGGGGCTTTCTTCTTGGAAGCTCCAGAGGGTCTAGGCTTGAAGATGCAGAAGCAATGCCCCGTGAATCTCAGATTGTCTGGGGAGGAAGCCTGAAAGGTGCACCTCCAGGAAAGCCCTCCATGGCTGTCTGAGGTTCGAGTCCTGCCAGCCCTCAGCTGCAGAGGGGATTGGATTGGAGCATATACAAGGCTGCCTAGGCTGCCCTGCCCCACCCGCCAGGGGGATTAGCCAAACGGTGCACTGGGAAGGGATTTAGCAGGCGCAGCAGCATCTGCGAGGGCAGCGGGTGCAGCCCGAGGTCTTCTGGGGCTGGCCCAGCCTTCTGATAACAGCCAGATGCGCACGTTTCTGTCTCTTGGCAAAGGCCTTATTGTTGGGATGACAGGCGGTCACAGGAGTCTCACCGAGCCCTGATTACCTGAGCCTCCTTCCCACTGGAGGCCCTTCGAAGCTGCCATGGCTGAATAGCTAAGCAGGGTCCTCCCTCTGCCGTGTTTCTGAGATCCAGCCAGTTCTCCCAGCCTTCCCCGGGGCCATTTTGCTAACTAAAACGCACGCAGCCGGTTCCCCAAATGGTCCTCCAATGAGAAGGGCCATTGGCTATCAGGTGATGCTGTGGGCCAGTTCCATCTTCCGGCTGGCCCGGGGCTCTGCAGTGAGGACCAACGAGGAGGCCAGAGGTCCTGGAGGCAGGATCCCAAAGCCCACGCCCCAGTGTGTCGTCCGCTCATTGCGCGCACCACTGTCAGGATGAGAGAAACCGCCATGGGTCCTCATCGTTTTCTCCTGGGGAAGAGGCTGACCTGGAGCTCCTCCCTTATTAGCAGGCTAAGCTTAGCCGAGTGATCTCCCCTCTTGGGTCTTCAGTGCCCCCTGCGGGCTTCGGAGCCCCTGCAGTGGCAGACTGGCTCCTTTCTACACTAGCCAACGGTGACCCGGCGAGTGCCGGTGCCGAGAATGTGTGCGACTCTGCTGGGAGGAAGAGAGGGAGAAGAGGGGGCGGCAGCTGTGGGTGGGAGCCCCCACCGGCCCCTCTCCGCGCCTCCTGTGAGGGCAGGGGAGGGGATAAAAGTTGATGTTGATCCCACCTCGTGCCAGGCCTGGGCAGGGCCCCTCACCATGGTCATCCCACCGGATCCTCCCAATAGCTGGGGGAGGTGGGGGCTATTCACGGCGATGGGTGCCTCCTGTGTGCATGGGCGCCTTCAGAGCTAGGAGGCGGCTCCCGATGCTCGCGGGTGGACCCGGCTTAGCTCGCTTCCACATGGCCAGCGTGGCGCTGGTGCTGGGCGCAGCGCAGTCCTTGGAGGAGCTGCTCCAGAGACCTCGCTTGCTTGTCCTGAGCATCACCGGGCTGCCTGGAGGGCTTCAAAGCGTCCCGGAAGGCAGAGTCAGCGGGCCACCGGGCACTGAGCCGGGCACACAGAGGGCCCGGAGACGTCTGCAAAGCTCCCAGACCGTGCCACCCCGGAGAAGTGGCTCGCCAGCACCCTTGGGACCAGGGTGGGGGCTGGGCAGGAGAGGGAAAGGGATGCGGCAACTAAGGGAAGGCAGTGTTCCGGGCTGCTGCGAGGGCAGCCTGTCACATCTGCCCCCAGAAGGCCCAGAAGGGGAGTCAGAGCAGCCAGACTGGCTGCTAAGGAGGGGCTCCCAGCGGCCAGCACCACGGACAGCGCCGTCCTGGCTGCTCAGCTCAATGTCAAACACTGGGCAATTGAGTCGCAGAAGCCCCTTTTGTTTTCCTTCCTGTGTAAATATGGAATACCTTCGGAGTGCAAATACCGGTGACATTTGATTGTTCCGCCGCATTTGGAAGCCGCCTGGGGCACGAGAGGGGCTAACACCCAGGGTAGGGCAGAGGGGCTTGTGCCCTCTGCCTGTGGGATCAGCTCTGCTCCCAGCCACTGGGACCAGTGACCCTGGGCCAGTCACGTCCTCTCTGGACCCCTCTCTGAAGCGACGTCCTCAGGCCGGCTTCCGAGGAGCCTGACGTTGGAGATGTGCACCAAGTTCCCTGAAGCCGATGCGTGGACTCCAGTGGGCCCCCCTTTGGGAGCCTTTTCCCCCCTCTTCCCCCCAGCCCTGGGGTTTCTCGTGGGCAGGAAGAGGAACTGACCAAAGCACCCCGCGTGGGTGGCCTAGGAGTGGCCAAAGAGGAGGCTGATATAACTGAGAAGATCGAAGATCCACTCACTTGGAGGGATGTCGAAAAGCATTAGCGGGAGGCTGGAAGCAGGTGCACAAGATGCCCCTGGTGTAGCCTGCTTCCCTCATCTTCCGGGCCAGGACCAGTGTGGAGTACTTGGCTGGCTCTGGGAAAGACACACGCCTCGAGGGAAATGAAGGGACCAAGGCCACTGCTTTGTAGTTTGAAGCTGGTTTTGCAGTTCTCTTAGAGGCAGCACTGCTGTGCCAAGAAGCAGCCTTGAGGCTAGGGAGCACCAAGAGGCACGGACGCTCAGCCCAGTACCAGAAAGGCTTGTGCTCCAGTCCAGCTTAGGGATCCTGGATCAGCCACTTGACTTTGGCATGCCTCAGTTTCCTCAGTTGTAAAATGATTGATACCAGTAATGGCTCCTTATATTTGTAAGGCGCTCAGCACAGGGCCTGGTATATGTTGTTTAGTTGTCGATAGGTTGGACTCTTCGTATCCCTATTTGGAGTTTTCTTGAAAAAGGTGCCGGAGTGTTTGTTGCATCCTTTTCCAGCTCAATTTGCAAATGGGAGCAACAGGCTTGAGTGACTTGGCCAGGGCCAAAGAGCTAGGAAGTGTCTGAGGCTGGATTTGAACCAAGGACGAGGCCGGGAGCAGGTCCAGCTCTGTCCGGCGTGCCACCCCGCGTGGCTAATGTTTCCTGAGCTGCCTTGGTCTTTCTCCTATTGATCTCTTCTGGTGAGCCGCCTCCTCGCTGATGACGGCTTCTCAGTCTACTTTGCTCAAAAGCTCCAGGGTGTGGGGAAGAGCGCTCTAGGCTGAGTCGGGAAGCCCTGGGTTGGAATCCTGCCTCCCTACTGGTTGTTCCAGGCAAGTCTCTTGACCTGGCTGGTCTTCTTACCCCTGTCTGTAGGACGAGGGGGCTGGACTTGGACGGCCGTCCTGTTCTAAATCTGATTGCCCCACCCATATCCTTGCCTCCCCCCTTGTCATGGGCATGTCCCAAGGCTCCCTCTTGCCCCTCCTCTCCCCCCAGTGATGTCATTCGCTCCCATGGCTTCAGCTAACACCTGTGTCTAGACAGCTCCCAGAGCTGTACAGCCCGTGGCTTGGCCAACCTTTGTCTTGGCCTTCAGCTCCAGCCCTGGTCACCAGGCACCTACCAGCCAGCACAAATGACTTGGACCCTGGCTCAGGCTCCTCCCTTCTCCCCTCAGCTACTGCAATAGCTCATCAGCCTCCCAGCCTCCAGACGGCCCCATCCTTGCCATTAGTCTGCCTAGCCTGCCACATAGCCCCACGTTTGATATGTGCGGAGCATGGACTAACTGCATTGGCAGTGATTGCTTTTGCCTCTAGCAGCCGCTCTGGCTCTTCTATCTAATCTGGCTCTCCGGGGCTATGGCTCTTCCACTGCTCCACACACTCCATGGTCTAGCGCCCGAGCCTTGTGTGCTCCATCTCCTGCGTGGCGTGCTATGTGTCCCTGTCCTTGTGCTTTTGTACAGGTTGGCGCCCACGCTGGGACGTGTCCTTCCTCCCCTCTGAACTAGAGTGTCTGTGGTTGGCTT
Organism: Monodelphis domestica; assembly: GCF_027887165.1. NCBI lineage: Eukaryota > Metazoa > Chordata > Mammalia > Didelphimorphia > Didelphidae > Monodelphis > Monodelphis domestica. The sequence goes on along the minus strand of NC_077228.1, from coordinate 1,073,519 downwards.
TAATGCTTAGCTCAGGTGTCAGATGTCAGGGCGAGCTCCGGGAGGGCAGGGACTCCCTGGCTCTTGTCCTCACGTCCCCAGTGGCACTAGCATGCTGAGCCAAGCCCATCCAACTTAGCCTCTTGCTGGATCTGCACCACTGAGCTCTCCACTAGAGCTGGACCAGTGAACTGAGATGGCTCCCCAGGACCTCCAAGTAGAGAGACACCTCAAAGAGCATCTGAACTGTCCACCATAGACAAAAGCCATTGGGTCCAATAGCCCAGCACTGGATAAACCCAAAGATTCCAGCTATTAGGGCAGGATCCTTTTAGGATTAGGATTCAGCGAAAATTGTTGGGAAGACAAGAAAGCAGTCTGGCATGGCAATATCTCATTCTCATACCCCAAGCAGCTTTCAATGAGTGCATGACTGAGGCATGTCACAGTTAAAATTTAGGAATATGGGGAGACTGAGGCAGGTAGAAATAGTTTCTCTCTGCAAGGAGTATTATATTTTTTAGAGGTTTATTAAGGATTAAGGATTAAAGAATATACAAGTAAGAAACATGTGCCTAGGCCAGAGGCCTAAACAAAATAACCTCACATCATGGAAGACACGCCTCTGCTCCAAAACGGAAGTCCAAAAGAGCAAAAAGAGACCCAAAAACCTTTGCCACCAGCTTAAATCCTTCCTCGATCTTGGCCCACCTCAGAATTCCCATGAGATTACAAAGCATTTTGGGGAAGTGGAGCAAAGGCTTGTGGGGATTGTAGTCCTGTATTTGAGTCCATTTTTTACAGGCAGAAGATGGAAGCAACTGCCTGTCAGCTTTAATAGGGGAGACTTCATGACCAAACAGGAGAGAGGAAAGTTCACAGAAAGTAAAATTCATTGTTGTTTTAGAAAATACATTTACTTTTTGTGCCTAAAATCAGTGAAACTCAAATGAAAAGATAAGAGAAAAATGGCTGGAAATATTTGCAGCAAACTTCTCTGGTGATCATCTCATTTCTACAGGATGCAGGAAACGGAGCCAAATTTATGAAAATAATAGCCATTACTGAAATGATAAATGATGAAAGATAGGAATAAGCCATTTTCAGAGAAAGAAATTTCAACTATCAGTAACCCAAACTTTTAAAGTGCTCTAAATTTCTGATAATTAGAGAAAACCAAATTAAACAGCTTTGAGGCACCATCCCATGCTCTTCAGAGGGACTAAACTGATAAAAACAAAAAAAGGTGATAAAAATAAAATACCAATAAATAAAATGGCAAATTCTAGAGGGCTGAGGGAGAGCAGATACATTAATGGACTGTGGAGGAAACTGTGAAGTAGCACAGCCATTTGAGAAAACAATTTGGAACTATGCCCAAAATGCTATTAAACTCCGCATACCTTTTGACTCAGAAATGCTGCTCTTAGGATAAAAAGGATAAAAAATACAAACATCTTGAGAGCAGTTCTTTTTTGTGACACCAGCAGAGAATTGACAACTGAGGGCATTTTCATTAATTGGGGAATGGCTAAACAAGTATGTAAATCTGAAGGAATGTTATTGCAAGAAATAATGTAAAAAATGATGAGGAAATGATCTCAGAGAAACCTGGGAAAACCTCTATGACTTGATGCAGAGTGAAGATCAGAATCAGATACAATTAAATAATATTATGAATTGTATTATAATGGAAATAGGTATCAAGGAAGAACATTTGTACAACCCAATGGAATTACTTATTGGCTTTGGGAGGGGGGAGGGAAGGGGAAGGAAAAGAAAATGAATCATGTAAATTTGGAAAATATTTAAAAGTAAAAATTAATTTGAAATTTGAGGGAAAATCATATGTTGAAAGAAAGGAAGTATTCAACAAAATGAACAACTACAGTTTCAAAGAACTTGTGATAGAACATACTATCCTCCTCTAGATAGAGAGCTTATGAATTCAGAGTGAAAACTGAGGCACATTTCCTTTCCTTTCCTTCCTTCCTTCCTTCCTTCCTTCCTTCCTTCCTTCCTTCCTTCCTTCCTTCCTTCCTTCCTTCCTTCCTTCCTTCCTTCCTTCCTTCCCTCCCTCCCTCCCTCCCTCTTTCCCTCCTTCCTTCCTTCTTTCCTTCCTTCCTTCCTTCCTTCCTTCCTTCCTTCCTTCCTTCCTTCCTTCCTTCCTTCCTTCCTTCCTTCCTTCCTTCCCTCCCTCCTTCTCTTCTTCCTTCCTTCCTTTCTTCCTTCTCTTCTTCTCTTCTTCTTTCCTTCCTTCCTTCCTTCCTTCCTTCCTTCCTTCCTTCCTTCCTTCCTTCCTTCCTTCCTTCCTTCCACCCTCCCTCCCTTCCTTTTTCCATATGGCTAATGTGGAGATTTGTTTTACATAAATATGTTGCTTTCCACTTTCTTCAGTCATGTCTGACTCCTTGTAACTGTACTTGGGGTTTTCTTGGTAAAAATGGAGTGATCTGACATTTCCTTCTTCAACCCATTTTATAGATGAGAAAAAACGGATGCAAAAAAGGTCATGGGACTATCCCAGGTTCTCACAGCTAGTAAGATATGATCATACATTTGCATAACAACTTTTGGTTTTTCTTGTCTTCTTTTTAATCCATCCTTTACTCAGCCAACTAAAGGGATTTTCTTAAACTGCAGGTTTAGCCGTGTCACGCAGCTATTGAATAAATGCTGGAGGCTTCCTACTGCCTCCAGGATCCAATGCAGAGTTCTCATTGGTGTTCAGGGTCCATCCTAGTAGCCCCTCCTCCATTTCCAGGTTTCCTCCATGTTCCCTCTACCATGTAGCTTCGAGCCGCTATGTGGCACCGCCATGTTGCTTTTACACAAACACGATGTTCCTCATCTTGGCTCGGAGCATGCTCTCTGGCTCTTTGGGTGCCTGGAATATTCTTCTTCATCTCTATCTCATCCCTTCCAAGACGTCCTTCAAGCCCCAAGTACAGCCTCCTATTCCATGGGCAGCCTTTCCCAATCCCTCTTCTTTCTGTTTCCTATTTATCCTGTCTGCACGCACCTTGCTTGTGCACAGTATTCGTTTTCTTCTTGTCTTCCCCATTGGCAAGGCAAGTTCCTCAAGTAGAGGCCTGTCATTGAGCTCTTTGTATTCCTAGTGACTAACAGAGTGACTGGCACCCGGCAGGAGCTCACAAAAAACCAGGGACAAATGGCTGGGGCAGGAGGAGGAAGAGGGCGAGAATGAGACACTGAGGATGAAGTAAAATAGAAGGCATACGAACTATTGGAAGGCCACCCAGGGCGGCCCAGGCTCCATCCAGAATTGTCTAACGCATTGGCCAAGCAGTCATCAGCTCTCCTCGTGAGACCTGCAGCGAGGGGATGCTGTGGATCACCCAACGCAGCCCATTCCGCTTTCAGGCAGCTCTATTTTAGGAAGTGTTTCCTGACCCCCAGCCCACACTGCCTTCCTGGCAGCTCCCTTTGCTGCTAGTTCTGTCTGTGGTCTAGCAGTGAGGCCAGTGGCTTTGGCCCGCTCACGAGTGACCTCAGAAAATCCGGCTCTCAGGGTGGGGTTGCACAACTTGGCTCTCTCCCCTCCGACAGCCCCTCGATCAGGGTTGGGCCCCAGGGGGGGCCAGAGCCTTCCAAATGAGACCTAAGAACTTCCCCTCCACACAGGATTTTCTGCCCAAGTTTCGGTGTGCTTGTTTGGTGTGGTTTTCATTGATGCCCACACGGGAATCATCTCTGAAGACCCCTGCCTCTCCCCCAGTGACCTGGCAGGCCCCCACGACATCTCCCCAGCATGCCAGCATGCCAAGTGCTGCTTCCCTGCACCCTTGGGCTCTCAGGGTCAGCCTGCTGGCAGTCGCTGCAGTCAGCTCCCCTCTGGCTTTGCTGAGCCGGAACGGATGCTTTGTTTTTGGCCAGCAAAGCTGAGGAACCTAATGTGGAACAAAGGTAGGACGAGAGGGGGGCAGGGAGGGAAAAGGGAAGAAGCACGACTTCTTTCCATCCACTTTGGTTGTCTCCAGGAAGGTCTTTTGTTTGTGAATAGAAATAAGACCCTGCATTTAGGTGGCGCCTCAGTGGTCGGGACCCTCCTCCTCTGGTGCCTCCTGTCAGCCTCCCAACGTCAGTGCCCGGATGAGGGATGAGCTCAGAGAGGGCAGGACAGGTACGGCGCCTTCCATGGCGAGGAGCCTGGCCTCCCTGCTGGAAGATCCACGTAACACTGGAGGTCCCTTTGGACCAGAGAAGAAATCGGCATTTCCGGCATCTCATTGTCAGATTGGGGCGAAGCATCTGCTCGGAGGCTGGAGGAGGAGGTCCCTGCGAAGTTCTCTCCCCATTTCTTGCCTCTGCCTTTTCTTGGCCGCCTTTGCAACTTTAACTTTAGCCAAGAAATCCTGGAGTTTCACAGGATAGAAGGATGAAATGCGTGGATGTTTTACAATACTGCACTATATATACAACGCCATATATTGTTCTCTTTCTCTCTGTCTCCCTCCTTCTCTCTCTGTCTCTGTCTCTGTCTCTCTCTCTGTCTCTCTCTCTCTGTGTCTCTCTATCTTTATCTCTGTCTCTCTCTTTGTCTCTGTCTCTGTCTGTCTGTCTCTCTCTCTTTATCTCTTTGCCTCTCTCTGTGTGTGTCTCTCTGTGTCTCTGTATCTCTGTCTCAGTCTGTCTCTCTGTCTCTGTCTCTCTCTGTCTCTCTCTCTCTCTCTCTCTGTCTCTCTCTCTCTCTCTCTCTCTCTCTCTCTCTCTCTCTCTCTCTCTCTCTCTCTGTCTCTCTGTCCCTCTGTCTCTCTCTCTGTCTCCCTCCCTCTCTCTCTCTCTGTCTCTGTCTCTGTCTCTCTCCCTCCCTCCCTCCCTCCCTCCCTCTCTCTCCTCTCTCTCTCTCTCTCTCTCTCTCTCTCTGTCTGTCTCCCTCCCTCCCTCCCTCCCTCCCTCCCTCTCTCTCTCTCTCTGTGTCTCTCTGTGTCTCTGTATCTCTGTCTCTGTCTGTCTCTCTCTCTCTTCGTCTCTCTTTGCCTCTCTCTCTTCGTCTCTCTTTGCCTCTCTCTCACTTTCTCTCTCTCTCTCTCTCTCTCTCTCTCTCTCTCTCTCTCTCTCTCTGTCTGTCTCTCTGTCCCTCTGTCTCTCTCTCTCTCTCTCTCTCTCTCTCTCTCTCTCTCTCTCTATATATATATATATATATATATATATATATATATATACATATATATATATATGTAGACAACATGTTGGACATATATCTGTACTATGCACAGGGCTTTGCATTTCTGAGTTTCTAAACATTTTCTATGTCTTCTGTGGTTTCCTCAAAACTCCACCCCAAATTCCTATTTGATTTCTTCTGTTGACCCCTGATATGTGGAAACCCCAATGGGGAAAGTCATGATGTGGATGCGATGCCCACCCTTGGTAGAGAGCCACTCAGGGGTAAATAGGGATCCAAAGCGGGGTCTGAACTGGGGTCTCCCTCACTACAAATCTGGTCCTCCCTGGATGGCCCCACCCAGCTGCCTTTGCCATGAACATATGGTCTCATACTCAGATCCAAGCTATTGCCTTCCTATGTCCAGGGTGGGGGGCAGCATGACCAGGAAGCAGTTCTTCTGAAACAGATCTGGAGTTTTGAGTGGCCCACAAGCTCTGTTGGAGCCCACAGTAGACGATCTCCTTTAAATGGCTACTTGGACAGCTGTGGCTGCCCATACTCGGAGCTTATGGTCCTGCTGTGTCCGGATGAGGTTCTGTTCGGCACCCTGTGACCTCAGAGATAGAGCGAGGTCTGCCAGCAAAGGCAGATGTAGTTCAGTGAGTATTGTTTCTTGGACAACATGTGGATGATACAGCCAGTCCCGGGGTCCTTTCCTGTTCATCTCTGTGAATCAGGAAAAGAGAAGGAGAGGGAGAGGAGAAGGGAGGGAGAAAGAGAAAAAGGAAGCCAAAAAGAGAAAGGCAAGAAGAATCTCGGGCCCCCGCCTTCAGAGGAAAGAAGGTGCTGGATTGGGGAGAGAGAGAAGGATCTAGAACGTGCCCTAAAGAAAGAACTTGGTTCTGTGTCTCTGCTTCCCCAGCTCTGAATTAGGCCCCCGTGGTTGATGAGGCCTGGGGAGGGGTGACTTCATGGGCATAAGTCCACAACTGCTGAATTTGAGGGCTTCTGGGATGGCTCGTGGGCAGAAGCTCTCTGTCCCAGCAGCAATTCAAGACAGATAATGCGATTTGTGTAACGTTCCTGGGCCTTAGAGACGATCCTTATTAGAAGAGAAGCAATGAAATGGGCTCAGAGGTGACAGGGGTTAATTCTGCATTCGTCACGAGAGCTAGCCTGATTTCCTTGTTAGATTTTTCATTTCTACTGGGCATAATCACTTGCAGCTGCAACGACGCGCCGTGTAACAGTGGAGAGCCCTAGCCTTTGGAGATTTATCCAAGCGGTTACTTAAAAATAGAAATCCGGGACGCACAGCTGGCTAAGTCACCTACTAGGAAAGAAATCTAAGGAAGTGACTGACCCACTTAGCAGCTCTCAGGAACTGTCCCAGTGGAGCAAACTTTCTGAGAGGGTTCCTCAAAGCCCCCTAAAGAAGCAATCAAATACATGGAAGAAGTGGTTGGGGTGACCATCTCTCTCGTCAAGCTTGCACTTATTGGCCCATTCTCACTGCCAGCACCCTAGCTTGAGATCCCATCCCCTTGGTTTTCTTGGCTTTCATCCCTTATAGAATTAGGAAGCGGTTACTGAGAACAAACCCTATCAGAACAGAAAGCCATTTCCCACTGTCCCTAAGGACCTCTGTCTTGCACTTCCCAAACCGACCTGCATACCTTTACTATTAGACTTCTCCAACTTTCATCTGGCTGCGTCTCTCCTCAGGAGCCTTCGGTGGCTCCCACTTAGCTACCACATCTAGCCATTCTCATTCTGGTTTCCAAAGATTTGCCTCAAAATAGCTTTACATGAGTTTCCATCGCTTGACACATCCCTTCCAAGCTAGGCAGAGCATCCTTCTCTCTGCTTTCCATAAATGCTTCATACATATTGCTCTCTCTGTGCATTGATGCCCATCACCCCCTTTGTCTATAGTGTTCCCCCTTTCCCTACACTGACCTATAAAAATCCTACCTACCCTATAAGACTCAACTGACTTAACCCTAACCCTTCCTCCATGCCACCATTTCAGGCTACTGCCTCCCTCATGGATGAGCTTTCCTTCTTCTGAACTCCTACAGCACTTGGGAGCTATGGTCTATATATAACCAAATGCTCTCCAATTGCTTGATATGTGCTAGTCTTGACTTTATTTTTTTTTTTTGAAAAATTTTATTTAGTCAATTTAGAACCTCATTCCTTGGTTAAAAGAATCATATTCTTTCCCTCTCCTCCCCCACCACTTCCCATAGCCAACACACAATTCTATTGGGTTTTACATGTGTCCTTGATCAGAACTTATTTCCATGCTGTTGATGTTTGCACTAGGATGTTCATTTAGAGTCTACACTCCCAGTCATATCCCCTTCACCCATGCAATCAAACAGTTGTTTTTCTTCTGTGTTTCTGCTCCCACAGTTCTTCCTCTGAATGTAGATAGTCTTCTTTCTTGTAGATCCCTCTGGATTGTTCAGGGTCACTACATTGTCACTAATGGAGAAGTCCATGACATTCGATTGTGCCACAGTGTATCAGTCTGTGTACAACATTCTCCTGGTTCTGCTCCTCTCACTCTGCATCACTTCCTGGAGGTTGTTCCAGTCTCCATGGAACTCCTCCACTTTATTATTCCTTTGAGCCCAATAGTATTCCATCACCAACATATGCCACAATTTGTTCAGCCATTCCTCAATGGAAGGGCATCCCCTCCTTTTCCAGTTTTGGGGCCACCACAAATAGCACAGCTATGAATATTCTTGTACAAGTCTTTTTTCTTATGATCTCTTTGGTGTACAAACCCAGCAGTGCTATGGCTGGATCAAAGGGCAGACATTCTTTTATCGCCCTTTGGGCATAGTTCCAAATTGCCCTCCAGAATGGTTGGATCAGTTCACAACTCCACCAGCAATGAATTAATGTCCCCGACTTTGCCACATCCCCTCCAGCATTCATTACTTTCCTTTGCTGTCATGTTAGCCACTCTGCTAGGTGTGAGGTGATACCTCAGAGTTGTTTTGATTTGCATTTCTCTGATTATAAGAGATTTAGACACTTTTTCATGTGCTTATTAATAGTTTTGATTTCTTTGGCTGAGAATTGCCTATTCATGTCCCTTGCCCATTTGTCAACTGGAGAATGACTTGATTTTTGTACAATTGCTTGAGCTCTTTATAAATTTGAGTAATTAGACCTTTGTCAGAGGTTTTTATAATGAAGATTGTTTCCCAGTTTGTTGCTTCCCTTCTAATTTTGGTTGCATTGGTTTTGTTTGTACAAAACCATTTTAATTTGATATAATCAAAATTATTTATTTTACATTTTGTGATTTTTTTCTAGCTCTTCCTTTCCCGAAGATCTGACATGTATACTATTCCGTGTTCACCTAATTTGCTTATATTTTCCTTCTTTATATTCAAGTTATTCACCCATTCTGAGTTTATCTTAGTGTAGGGTGTGAGATGTTGATCCAAACCTAATCTCTCCCACACTGTCTTCCAATTTTCCCAGCAGTTTTCATCAAATAATGGATTTTAGTCCCAAAAGCTTGGATCTTTGGGCTTATCATAAGCTGTCTTGCTGAGGTCACCAACCCCAAGTCTATTCCACTGATCCTCTTTTATGTCTCTTAGCCAGTACCAAATTCTTTTGATGACCACTGCTTTATAGTATAGTTTGAGATCTGGGAGTGCAAGGCCTCCTTCCTTAACAATTGTTTTAATGATTTCCCTGGATATAATTGATCTTTTGTTCTTCCAAATGAACTTTATTATTTTTTTTCTAATTCAATAAAAATACTTTTTGATAGTTCAATAGGTATGGCACTAAATAAGTAAATTAATTTGGGTAGGATTGTCATTTTTATTATGTTAGCTCATCCTACCCATGAGCAGTCAATGTTTTAGATTGTTTAGATCTGGTTTTAATTGTGTGGAGAGTGTTTTGTAGTTGTGTTCATACAGTTCCTGTGTTTGTCTCGGTAGATAGATTCCTAAGTATTTTATATTGTCTAGGGTGATTTTAAATGGAATTTCTCTTTCTAATTCTTGCTGCTGAGATGTGTTGGAGATATATAGAAATGCTGATGACTTATGTGGGTTTATTTTGTATCCTGCAACTTTGCTAAAGTTGTTGATTATTTCCACTAGCTTTTTGGTTGACTCTCAAGGGCCCTTTAAGTAGACCATCATATCATCTGCAAAGAGTGATAGCTTGGTCTCCTCATTGCCAATTTTAATACCTTCAATTTCTTTTTCTTTTCTAATTACTACTAGTAGTGTTTCTAGTACAATGTTAAAAAATAGAGGTGATAATGGGCATTCTTGTTTCACTCCTGATCTTATTGGGAATGCTTCTAGTTTATCCCCATTGAAGATGATGTTTGCTGATAGTTTTAGATAGACACTGTTTATTATTTTTAGGAAAGGCCCTTCTATTCCTATGCTTTCTAGTGTTTTCAATAGGAATGAGTGTTGTATTTTATCAAAGGCTTTTTCTGCATCTATTGAGATAATCATGTGATTTTTGTCGGTTTGCTTGTTAATATGATGAATTATGTGGATGGCTTTCCTAATATTGAACCAGGCTTGCATTCCTGGTATGAATCCTACCTGGTCATAGTGAATAACCCTTATGATCACTTGCTAGAGTCTTTTTGCTAGTATCATATTTAAGATTTTTGCATCTAGATTAATTAAGGAGATTGGTCTGTCATTTTCTTTCTTTTTGACCTGCCTGGCTTTGGAATCAGTGCCATATTTGTGTCATAAAAGGAATTTGGTAGAACTCCTTCTTTGCTTATTCTGTCAAATAGTTTGTATAATATTGGGATTAGTTGTTCTTTGAATATTTGATAGAATTCATTTAAGAATCCATCTGGCCCTGGGGATTTTTCCTTAGGGAGTTCTTTGATGGTTTGTTCAATTTCTTTTTCTGATATGGGGATGTTTAGGCATTCTATATTTTTTCCTCTGTTAATATGTTTTTGTAAATATTCATCCATATCACCTAGATTGCCATATTTATTGCTGTATAACTTGGCATAATAGTTTTTAATGATTGCCTTAATTTCCTCCTCATTAGAGGTGAGGCCTCCCTTTTCATCTTGGATACTGTCAATTTGGTTTTCTTCTTTCCTTTTTTTAATTAGATTGACCCATACTTTGTCTATTTTATTTGTTTTTTCAAAGTACCAGCTTCTAGTCTTATTTATTGAATCAATAGTTCTTTGACTCTCAATTTTATTAATTTCTCCTTTTATTTTTAGGATCTCTAATTTAGTCTTCACCTGAGGATTTTTAATTTGTTCACTTTCTAGTTTATTAATTTGCAAGCCCAATTCATTAACCTCTGCTCTCCCTAATTTGTTAATATATGAATTCAAGGATATAAATTTACCCCTGAGTACTGCTTTGGCTGCATCTCATAGATTTTGAAAGGATGTCTCATCATTGTCATTTTCTTCAATGATATTAATTGTTTCTATAATTTGTTCTTTAACCAACTTTGGAGAATTGTATAGTTTAATTTCCAATTAATTTTTGATTTGCTTTTCTATGTACACTTACCAATTATTATTTTTATCGCATTGTGATCTGAGAAGGCTGCATTTATTATTTCTTCTCCTTTGTACTTGTTTGCAATGTTTTTTATGTCCTAGTGCAACATGGTCAATGTTTGTGAATGTACCATGTGCTGCTGAAAAGAAAGTCTATTCTGATTTATCTGTATTTATTTTTCTCCACCTATCTACTAACTCTAATTTTTCTAAGATTTCTTTCACTTTTCTTACCTCTTTCTTATTTATTTTTTCGTTTGATTTATCTAGTTCAGATAGAGGAAAGTTCAGGTCTCCCACTAGTATTGTTTTTTTTTTTTCCATTTCCTTGAACTCCACTAGTTTCTCCTTTAGAAATTTGGATGCTATGCCATTTGGTGCATATATGTTGAGTACTGATATTTCCTCATTGTCTATACTGCTTTTTATCAGTATATAATTGCCTTCCCTATCTCTTTTAACTAGATTTATTTTTACTTTGGCTTTGTCAGATATCATGATGGTGACTCCTGCCTTCTTTTTCTCAGTTGTTGTCCAATAGATTTGGCTCCATCTGCTAACTTTTACCCTATGTGTGTCTACCTTCCCCGTGTGTGTTTCTTGTAGAGAGCATATGGTAGGGTTTTGGTTTCTAATCCACTCTGCTATTCACTTGCGTTTTATGGGCGAGTTAATTCCATTCACATTTAAATTTATGATTATCAGCTGTGTATTTCCCAACATTTTTATTTTTACTCTTAGTCCTGCCCTTTCTTCTTTCACTATTTCCTTCTACACCAGTGTTTTGTTTTTAATAAGTCCCCCTAATTCCTACCCTTATTTTATTTCCCTTTCAACCCCCTCCCTTCTTATTCCCCTCTTATTTTATTTACAGTCTTCTTAAACTACCCCCCCACCATCTCCCTCCCTTGTATTGCTTCCCTCCCCACCAGTTCATTTGTTACCCTTATACTTCCTTAGAGGGTTCAAATCCATTCTCTGCCCCAATGTATTTGATTGTTTTTCCCTCTTTGAGTCAATTTCAATGCATGTAAGAGTTAAGTATTTCCTATCTCCAACCTCTTTACCTTTTCAGTGTATTGATGTCCCCCCCACCATGTGCTTCTTTGTGACATATAAATTTACCCCATTTTGTTTCTTTTCTCATTTCTCTTAGTATTAACCTTTTTTAACTCTAGTTATATATATATATGTATATATATTTATGCATACATATATCTATATACATATTTATGTCTTGTCATTTCATCCTATAGAGTTTGTCACAGTTCCCTCTAAATATAATTCTTCTAGATACCCAGGTGATATTAACAATTTTTAAGAGTTGCCAATATCCTCTTTTCTTGTAGGGATTCACATCATGTTAATTTATTGGGTCCCTTAAAAATAAGTCTTGGGGTTTTTTTTTGTTTTGTTTTTCTTTTTTTCCCCTTTCTTAATTACCTTTTGAAGATTCTATTGAGTTCTGTATTTGGACATCAAATTTTCTGTTCAGGTTTGGTCTTTTCTTTACAAATGCAGCCAGATCCTGTGTTATTCTCACTGTAGTTCCGGGGTATCTGAATAACTTCTTCTTAGCAGCTTGTAATATTTTTTCTTTGGTCTGGTAGTTCTTGAATTTGGCTATAACATTCCTTGGTGTTGTCAATTGGGGATTAAGTACAGGAGGTAATCTGTGGATTCTTTCAATCTCCACTTTTCCCTCTTGCTCTTGAATGTCAGGGCAGTTTTCTTGGATAATTTCCTGTAGGATGATGTCCAGGTTTTTCTTTTGTCATGGTCTTCCAGTACACCAATGATTCTTAAGTTGTCTCTCCTGGAATGATTTTCTAAGTCTTCTGTTTTGTGAATGAGGTGTTTCATATTTTCCTCAATTTTTTCATTCTTTTGATTTTGTTTCATAGATTCTTGCTGCCTTGTGGAGTTGCTTGCTTCTAATTGTTGTATTCTGGTTTTTAAAGCCTGAATTTCTTCCTTGGCTTTTTGGTCATCCTTCTCCTCTGACCTTTTGTATCCTTTGCCTCATTTTCAAGCTGATTAATTTTGGCTTTCAGGACACTGTTTTCTGTTTCCAGATGACTTATCTTGCTTTTTAAGTTCTTTTCCCAGTTGTCTTCAGCCCCTCTTAATTGTATTTTGAGTTCTTCCAAAGCCTGTGTCCAATTCACTGGAGTTTCTGTGTTTTTGCTTGTGTTCCTTGATCCTCCTCTGTTACATTTTCTCTTTATTCATTGTCTGGATAGAAGCTGTCGATTGTAATTTCTTTTTTCTTATTCTATTGTTTGCTCATATTTGCCCCTTCTTCTCCCCCTGTAGTTGCCTGTAGTCTTGCTCCTCTCATTATGTGCTCGGTATGTGGGTTTGGGCTTTTCTGTCAACCTTCACCCTTGGAGCTTAGCAAGGCTCTCAGAGCATTCTGGGGGGGGATATTGGAGCTTGAGCTTCCCTGCCCTCTGAAGGCTTGATAAAATTAAGCCCAGTGGAGTTGAACTTGCAGAGCTGGATATGCCCTGAGGCCAAAACCGGGGGGGGGGGGGAGGGGGAGGGCGGTGGAAATATGGAGTGTCTCGGCTGTGATTGGGCTGCCTTTTTTGAGGTTCTCCTCAAGCTGCCTCCCTGCGGCCTGTGATCAGGGCCCTGAGACTGGCACAGCTTTGCCCACAAGGTACTCCCTCTAGACTAGCACCCTTGCCTGCCCAGAGATTCCAGTCACTGCTGAAGGCCCAGAAATTCCAGCCACTGCTGAAGTACTGTAGGTGGAGGAGGGGTCCTAGGACCTTTCTTCTTCCTTCCCCTTAAATCTGAGTGTTTTCGAATTCAGGTTTTTGAGGTATCTTTTTAGTTGAGTCCAGCAGGAGGGTTCCTTAGCTCTGTCCTGTTGTTAGACTTGGTTTTCAGTCCCCTAGGATAATTCAGTTTTTAATTGCTGAGAAAGTGTTTTCAGAGGTCTGAACTTTCACTGCCTCTATGTCACCATCTTGACTCCGCCTCTCTTTTTTATTTTTTTATTTTTAATTGTTTTATTTTTCCAATTATTGGGCTTTCATTTTCTCATCTCTGCTTCTCCCCCATTTCCTGAATACATTTTTTAAAAATGGAAAACAAAAGCTTATATACAATATGTCATTAAGTAAAAAATCGTTCCTGCCTCGGTCATGTCAAAACAGTTTCATTTGGCACCTCTTCAGCAGGAGGTGGGGAGGCCACTTCATCACTGCTTCTCTGGAGACACAGTTTGTCATTGCATTGATCCAAGTTCGAAGAGCATTCAAAGTTGTTTTTCTGTCAAAGTCTGTTGTCGTTGGGTGCATTGTTCTCCTAGTTGTACTCGCTTCACTCTGCATCAATTTCCTCTGAAACTGTCCATTTTGTCATTTTTCCTTGGTGCAATAATATTTCATTATATTCCTCTGCCATAACTTGTTTAAGCATCCCTTCCCAGACTGACACTCCCTTCCCTTTCATTTCCAGTTTGTTGCTTCTCATAAAAAGCCCCGCTTGGAATCTTTTTGTGCCTGTGGGTCCTTTCACTGCCTCCCTGATCTCTTTGAACAGTCTTACTTTTCCAACTAAGGGACATTCTCCTTGAAGATGGGGGGCAGAGAGGTTTGGGGGAATTATGGAAAGAGCCCTGAATCTGGAACAAGGACTAAGCCCAGTCTGATGATGGCCTCAGATTCCTAGTAGATATATATGGCGAGAGCAAAACCATCTCCTCTTCCTGACCTTTGATTTCCTCATCTGCAAAATGGGGATAATAAGCCCTGCCAAACCTACCTTGCTGGCTGGTCCTAAAGATCAAATGGGATAATGGGGAAAAAAAGTGCTTTCCAAACCTTAAAGCTTGATGTAAGCGCCTGCTATTACTACTCCTAATAACCAGCTTGGTGGTTTAGTGGGTGTTGCTATTTCTCAGTCAGTTCAGTCACATCTAACTCTGCTTGACCCCTTTTGGGGGTTTTCTGGCAGAGATATTGGAGTAGTTTGCCATTTCCTTCTCCAGACCATTTTATATATGAGGAAACTGAGGCAAACAATATTAAGTTACTTGCCCAGGGTCATACAACTAGTAAGTATCTGAGGTTAGATTTGAATTTGGGTCTTCCTGATTCCAGGCCTGTACTTTATCCACTGTGCCACCCAACTCCTGGTAAAGTGAATAGACTACTAGATTTGGCATTAGGAAAACCTGAATTCAAATCCTGACTATGACGCTGACTGGCTGGCTGACCCTTGGGAAATTGTTCAACTCCATCTTGTTTCCTCATATATAAAATAAGGAAAGTAAGCCCCCATTGGTCAGAGTCATTGTGGTGAACACAAAGAAGATCAGAAATAGAAAGCCTTCAGCAACCTTTCAAATTCTATCAAAATGCTCCATTATTATTATTATTAAGGAAAGAATGGTAATATTACTCGACAAGTGATTGGATATTGGGGGTGAGGGGGAGTAGGGAGATGAGAATGACCCAGAGATCTGCCAGTCTCGGTGACTGGCAGGGTGGTCTACTACCTAAACATAATCCTGAACACAAAAGGAATACTTGTGCACCGAATGGTTGACTTGAATAGCCTGAGCATTACTATTCCGGGCATGATTCCACTTAAGGTTTCCATAATAAGTGTTAATTCTCACTGCTTGTGAAAAGCAAGGCCAAAAGTGATGGAACTTCCCCCAAGGCAATACTCAAGCCAATAATGGAGCAGAGATGGGGATCTTGACTCCTCAACCTGATTTTTATTCAAATGAAGGTGCTTCATCTTAAAGAGTATGGGCTGGTTCCTGCTGTTAGGACCTACCCTGGAGCATAGTTCTGAAAGACACAGTGGATCTATAATCCTATGTGTGTACACAATTACATGGAATCCTCTTGGGTCATGACCTGATCTTGGATTCAACAAAGCAGCTTTGAGACACTGTCTATGGTCCTGAAAAAGCCTCTTTTGCTTCAGAAGAAGGCCCAGGAGTTTTGAGAATATCCAGAAGTCAGCCACAAAATTAATCCAGGGAACTATTACTACAAAAAGTCTTCATGTACCTTACAATATTTAGCAAAACATCATGCATATTAATTGCTCAACAAAGAAGTGTGCAATTGCATGAAACAAAATGGTCCATTATTCTTAGAAGGGTTTATTCACCTATAAATTACAAAGACCTTTCCCTTCTATCTGTATTTGTAAAAGTTTTCACAATTGAATTGATCCAACCATTCTGGAGGGCAATTTGGAACTCTGCCCAAAGGGCAATAAAAAACTGTCTGCCCTTTGACCCAGCCATAGCACTGCTGGGTTTGTACCCCAAAGAGATAATAAGGAAAAAGACTTGTACAAGAATATTCATAGCTGCGCTCTTTGTGGTGGCCAAAAATTGGAAAACGAGGGGATGCCCTTCAGTTGGGGAATGACTGAACAAATTGTGGTATATGTTGGTGATGGAATACTCTTGTGCTCAAAGGAATGATGAACTGGAGGGATTCCATGTGAACTGGGATGACCTCCAGGAAGGATGCAGAGTGAAAGGAGCAGAACCAGGAGAACATTGTGCACAGATGGATACATTGTAGCACAACTGAATGCAACTGACTTCACTACTAACAACAATGCAATGACCCAGGGCAATTGAGGAACTTAGGAAAAAGATTCTCTCCATATCCAGAGGAAGAACTGTGGGAGCAGAAACACAGAAGGAAAACATAAGACCTATCATGTGGGTTGATTGGGGATATGACTGGGGATGTAGACTCTAAGCGATCACCCTAATGCAAATATTAATGGCATAGAAATGGAACGTGATCAGAGACACATGTAAAACCCCGTGGAATTGCGTGTCAGCTATGGGAGGGGTGGGGGAGGGGAGGGGAGGGGAGGGAAAGAACAGGAATCATGGGACCATGGAAAAATATTCTAAATTAATTTGAGCAGGCTGGCGCATCTGAGCTGAAGGCTGAGCGCAGAGAACTTCTTCCCACATACGTCCTTTCCAGTCCCTTGAGCCCAGCTACTACCTGGGATCTGTTGCCGATGAAGGGGATCAGCCAGTCCTGGCAGTTGCTTCTAAGTGCTGCGGACCATAATGCAGCCCAGGCCCAGGCCCAGATTCCTAGAGAGACGTGAAGCAGAGTTCTAAGGAGAGAGTCATCAGGGGTGCCACTGCCAGGGGAGAGGCAGCCCCTGTCCAGCCCGCTTCCTCGGCTCCTTGAAGGTTCTCTCCCAAAGGGCTTCAGAGTCCCTATGAGGGAACCGAAGTGGTGGCAGGAGGTAGAAGGCTGGCCTCAGGAGGGAGGTCCCAGCACCGAGAAGTGTGGGCAGGAGTCGCCCTGGGGTGCCTTAGGTGATGGGGCTTCCTCCATGTGGACACCCTAGGCTGGCTGTGCCTTTGATACGCAGACATGCATAGATATGTGCATGTCTGTATGCATGTCTGTATGCACGTATGCACGTGTGAATTATTAAACTTCCCTCGTAGGCAGGCTGTCCCTCCGGAAGCTCAGGCTGTGCTAGGGAGCGGGAGAGGGAGCATCCACTTGTTCCTTCTGCAGGGTGCTCATTAAGGACAAGGCTGCTCAACAGTGACGGGATTACAGAGCCCAATTAGAGAATGGCAGGGGTGTGCCAGGCCTCTCAATGGGCCTCGGTGCTCCCAGGAGGGTCCCCGGAGACCTTTCCACTCGGCTCTCCCCTTTCTGTCCTGGGCTCAGGGTGCCCCCTCGTCCCGCCCTCTAGCCTCGGTCCTGTCCTTCCACTGGCTGCCCTCCTCGTCCGCTCTTTTGGAAATCAGCCACTTCCTGGAGGCTGACGCAATGACTGGCCCTAAATAGGCTGCCTGCAAAGCTTGCTAATGAGTCTGGAATTTCTTTTAATTGAGTTTTTAATTACAACCCAGAGAGCGAATTTCCCCATCAAGGTAGAATTGTGACGACTAGGACAGGCCGTTTGCATTCTTTGGAGAAATCCCAGGCCAGAGCTTTGTTTGGCCAAGAGTAACTGGAAGCCCCCGTGGAAAGCAGGCCAGAGCGGGGCTCCTGGGGCGTAAGAGCACATTGCAGAGCCTCGAACCGGCCTCTTTGGATGTCTCTTGTGTCGATGGCCCCGCAAGTGGAGGACAAAGGCTGCCTCTTCCTCCGCCTCAGAGGAGAGAACTGAGAGGGAGAACTGGCAGAGGGTCTGCCTTCTTCAGTGGCACCCTTACCACATCAAGGTCACCCAAGGAAGGCCCCCAGCGCTGAGGAACACCCCCCCCCCCCCGCCCCATTGTACCCGCAGGATGCAGCAGTGCCAGCTAGTGTTCTACCAAGCTGGACCAACTTTCACCCCAAGCCAGGCTTCGTCCGTAGGCAAGTTGGGGAAGGATCTCTGGCTTTGAACAGCAGCCTTGGCCTTCCACGGGATTCCCTAAAAATAGCAACTTCCGGGGCTTGTTCACAGACCCGGAACTGCACTCTCCCTAGGCGGGAGATGGAGGAAGACAGTGAACCGGCAGGAGCTGTTGCCAATGGACGATCAGTGGAGGTCAGGCTTAAACACCGCCATTTCTCATGCACATTCTGGCCAAATAAGTTTGGAACTCGCCGATTCCTTCGCCGAGGGCCTCTCCGGAGCGAGTCTGCTCTGTGCAGAGAAGAATGGAGCTCTTCTAAGGACGCAGGAGAGAGGATTAGGGAGCTTTTTAATTGTTTTCCATTAACAAACATTTCTTTTCTCTCCCTCCCACCCAGCCAGTCCCACTGGGGGAAAATAAAGGGAAAACAGAAACCCAACTTTGGAATCCAGTCAAGCAAAACCGACCGATTGGGCACGCTCCGTGCTTTGGGTCCGCAGCTGGGCCGGGGAGCCCCTTTTCACTGGCCTCTGGAACCCGGGCTGGCCATTGCATGGATCAGGTGGGTGAAGCCCGGGACAGAGGATTCCAAGCTTCAAGGGATATCGGAGACCGGCTGGTGCCCATGAAGAAGACACTGAGCTCAGCAGCAGTGACAGCCGGCCCAAAGTCACAGAGGCGGCAAATGGCACCATCCGAATTGGAGCTCAGCACCTCAGTCTCCAAGCCCAGTGCCTTTGGCACCTGCCTCTTTGTGGCACCCGGGATGCCAGGATAGTCGGGGATTTCCTGGGATTAGGCCCTGCCTCCACGCCTGGACACGTATCACAGCAGTCATCTGGCTGCTCTGCCAGCCCCGCCTCCGCTCAGCTGGGAAGGGGATCTTGCCAAAGCCCAGGTCGGAGCGTGTCCCACTCGGGGAGCTCCACTTGCTCCTAATCACCTTTGGATCAACTAGAAAAGCCTCTGTGCGACTTATAAAGCCCTGCTCAACTGGTCTCCTTCCTCTCTTTCCAGGCTGGCTATTCTTGGCTCTCTGCCCAATACTTTATGCCCACCGACACTGATCTCCTTGCTGTTCCTTGGACTTTGCTATATTACCCACATTATTCATGTTATCCATGCCCTTACTCCATACCTTTTCCCTAGCTGACCTGCATTACTAGAATTAGGTTCTGATTCCCTCCTTCCTTCCCTCCTTCCTTCCTTCCTTCCTTCTTCCTCCTTCCTTCCTTCCTTCCTTCCTCTTCCCTCTTTCCTTTCATCCTTTTCTCCTTCCTTCCTTCCTTCCTTCCTTCTTTCCTTCCTTCCTTCTTTCCTTCCTTCCTTCTTTCCTTCCTTCCCTCCCTCCCTCCCCCTTCCTTCCTTCCTTCCATGCTTTCCTCCTTCCTTCCTTCCTTCCTTCCTTCCTTCCTTCCTTCCTTCCTTCCTTCCTTCCTTCCTTCCTTCCTTCCTTCCTTCCTTCCTTCCTTCTTTCCTTCCTTCCCTCCCTCCCTCCCCCCTTCCTTCCCCTTCTGCCTGTCTGTCTGTCTGTCTCTCTTGGCCTCTGTGCCTCTGTCTCCCTCTCCCTTCATATACTTTCATGCTTGAATACATACAACTGGACCAATTATCCCTTTGTACAGGGACCCTCTGTTTAAGGAAACTCCTAGAAAAGAGGTTTAGCGCCTGCGGGTGGCATTCACAGAGAATTGCCTGCAGGGCTGGGGGGTTGTTTCTAACTCAGATCATGAGCCAGGCCGGGTCCTAGTGGTGACGGCAGATGGGCACGTCCCTGTGACAGGTAGACAGGCCGAGAGCTGGCACCCAGCCTGGTGCTGGGCACTTGCACCATGAGCATGGAGTGGGGCAGAACTCGGTGGCGCTGAAGCCGAGGCCATCCTTCCCCGCCCAGACCCTCTTGCTGTTGGGGCGCTCGCGTCAGGGAACACCACCAGCGCAGGAGCCCACGTGCGGGCGCTCAGACATGGTGGTCCGTGTGCTCTCTTGGCCTCACCCTCATCCCTGCCCCAGCCCCATGCCTGGATGTTCTGCCTCCTCATCCCCCCTGCTTGGGCGCTCCGCCATCCTGCGAGACTCGGCTCAGATTGCAGCCGCCGTGTGGGCAGTCTTTGCTGCCCGCTTGGATGGGCTCCATCCATCACTTTTGCCGTCCTCCTTCCCATTGATGCTCCTGTGGCTTTCCCTGCCTGCGTGGGAGCTCCCTGAAGGCAGGCACGGTCTGTCCTTAGCTAGCACAACGCTGGGCATCAGAGAAACTCGAATGACTGTCTCTGGCATCTGTGGGCTGCGACTCGTGGGCCAGCGAGGACGGGGAAGGAGGAGGGGAGGAAGGGCGTCCTCAGAGAGGGCCGTGAGGCAAGAATGCTGTCCCAGGGTCCGTGGAGGATTCTGGGAAATGACTACCTGCACGGATGAGCGTGCGCGGCATCAAGAGCAAACGAGGGAAGCCGCCAGCACCCCGGGGACCTCTGGGGAGGAGCCAGCAGGAGCCATCGCGGGAAGGGCTGGGATATACTGCGGCCGGCTCCGTGAGGAGCTGGGGAGCCCCACGTGGATCCCTGACCCTCCGGCCATGCAGATTCGAAGGGGCTTCGCGGCATCCCTTCCAATGATGGAGGGTTTCCAAATGCCCTTCCCAGGAGTCTCGAGAGCGCACCAGCGCGGAGGGAAGGTCCTGGCGGGCCTCTCCTGCAGGAAGGACGCCATCCCTTTCCCCAGGAGCCACAAAGGGTAACCGTGACGACGACCTGCCGTTCTGCTTGAAATCTGGCTTCAGAAATGGAGGGACGGCAGCAGCTCCCTCCAGGCCATGCAAGGAGCCCGACGAGAAGGTCCCTCCGAGGCTCCGAAGCCATAAACTCGGCAAACAGCAACAGTGCCTGCGCGGGGGCTCTAAATCTCCACCTTTACGGCCTGCGTTTGCCAGCTGTCTCCAGCTCTGACAGATCAAGTGCATCCGTGAATGGCAGACTTCTCAGGCTACAGTTAAGAGATGTAATTAGATTCCAAGATAGACGCCTCGCCCAGCCCACATGTAGCCTTCTCGGGAAGGAGCCAGAGAAAAAGCCAATTCAAGCAGCCCCCTCTGACTTGACCGAAGCCCGGCGGAGAAGGGCGGCACCCCAGGAGCCTGCAGAGATCCAGAGGTGGGCCTCTGCTCTTCCCGTGGTCCGCGTGGCCTACGGGCTCGCCTTCCCCCACCCGTGTTGGACGGAGAGGAATCCCCGCGCTTGCAGACCGAGCAGATCCCACCTCCGGCCCCCCTAAGCAGGGCCAGGAACCGCCCCTTTCCGACCTCTTCTCCCCATCCCCCTACAGCAGGGCTCCCAATAGAGGCCGCCTGGTCACTGTGACGCCCACGGAGTTCCACGGAGTTCCACGGAGTTTGTGAGTGCCACGAGGGGCTGTTCAAAAGGCTCCGTTGGAGGCACATCCGGCCCTCCTGCTTCTTGGAGGAAGTTGGGCGCTCTCGGACCCCTCCAGGCCTGGCTGAAGCCTCCTGGGAGAAGCAATGGCCCAGCCCGTGGATCCGGCCATCGCTGGGGGGAGGGGGAGTTGTGACCGCTCGCTGCCCGGGGACACTGGGCAGACCCTCCGGGCTCACTGCTGGGAAAGCCTCAGGAAGGGGGAGCGCCAGGCAGCTGCGCGGCAGCTCCTACAGTTTGGAGGAGGAGGAGGAGGCCCTCAGAAGGCCTCCAGTGTGGTCCCTCCCCCAGAGCTCCCTTCTGCCCCCTGTAGGCTAGTCATGGATGCGGCGTGGGCGGGAAGGCGCCCTCCTGGTCCCCCAGGGCGTCCCACGGTGCTCCACACACAGTAGGAGCTCAACAAATGTTTGTTGAGGGGATGAAAGGATGACTGACTGCTGAGGCAAACGATGTTCCCCAGCGGACACAGTGGCAGGCAGTGACGGAACTCTTTGTACGGGGTCACTGGTCCCGCGGGAGCTTGTGTGCCGTCATGGCGGCCGTCTGCGGAGCGGGCAGAAAGTCTCCGTCTTATGTTTCTTCCTTGCAGACTCTACGCGTTGGTCCGACAACCGCTTCGAGCAATGAGGTTTCGAGGCAAAGTTCTGGCCCTGGGCTTGGGTTGGGCTGTTCTGGGTTCAGATCCCCCTCTAGCCACCTCCCTAACCAGGACGCCCCGGGCCAACCGCTGCGTGTCTGCCTGTGAATGAGGGGAAGGGCCTTTCGCTGGCACATCTGCATACTGTGATGTGGGCTGGAAGGGCTGCTCCGTCTGGTCACAGCGGGAGGAGACTCCAGCGAGCGAGCTCCGAGCTGGGAACAGCTCTCCCCGAGCTCCTTGTGCGTCCGCAGCGAGGCTGGAACCCAGGCCAGGTGGCCCTGAATTCAGTGCGCTCTCCGTAATCAGCGCACAGGCGTTGGGCATCACTGCCAAGGGCCCCGCGAAGGGCCGGCAAAAAAGGCAAAGGGAGCCCCGAGGGAGCCGGGGGAGCCGCGAGGAGCTCAGACTCCCGTGGAGAGGCAGCATTCGCGCTCCACTCTGCCCACGCACTCCCCGGCCAGGGGGCTTTCCAGGCTCCTCTGTGGAGAGCCGGAGCCCTGAGTCCCAGAAGGAGCACCCTCCCCCTCACGGCCACAGGCAGCCCCAGTGTTGGCGGGCTCGGCTCTCTGGCCATGGCAGACTTGCTCCGGAGGCCGTCCTCCCGCGGCTCCTCTTGAGGGCATCCCTAGACTGCGGCTGAGGGGCCGCCAGTGCCCCAGGCGCTCCGGCACACAGCCAGCCGTGTTCACGTCACACAGAATTCCATTTTTAACTAACCCCACTAAGAATCACACGACCTGCGATGGCGCCGTGTCCACTTGGGAAATCCATCGGCTTTCAGGCTAGTCGGGTGGCGAGAAGGGCATTAGGGGAGGGGAGGGAAATCAGAGATGAAATAAATCTGCCCTGGGGAGGGCGTCCTCTTCAGCAGGGCACAAAGCCAAGGCCCCGAGGGAGGACGCCAAGTTCTCCTTCAGCATTCGGCTCTCTCACCCTTCTCCCAGCCTCCCCCGCCCTCCCGTGGACAGAGTTCCTCTTTGTACGGCGCCATGTTCTTCCGGCCTCCCCAAACCGGCGTGTGGAGGGCCTTGGCCACGACCCTCCATTGCTTTGAGGCTGACCTCCGTCCAGTTGAAGGGAGGGGAAGGGGCGGCACTTACTTGGGCTGCCAGGCTCCGTGCTCACACGGACCTGCACGTTAGGGACAGCCCCCTGGTGGCTGAGTGGGGGACGGGCCGGAGCAGGCAGGTGGACCCCCACCCCGCAGCCGCGGCACAGCCCTGGCCTGAGGAGGCAGTGAGGGGCTGTGCGGGCAGGGCAGACTCGGAGAGGGAGGAGCCCTTCCAGTTGATCCTGCCGGCCATTTCCAGCCTCGGGGTTCCAGCCTGGTCTTTAGTCTTCACACGTTCTCCAGTTGGCGCTTGCTTCCTGCTCCCTCCGTCACTCAAGCTTTCTCAGCCTTCTCAGGGGTCCTCAAAGGCCTGTTTCCTGCTTTGGCCGCAGTCTTGGTCACCCCACAGACAGCATGGATGTGACTATCTCTTACTTCTCCGTTTTGCTCGGCTTCCGCCTCATTCGAAGCCCTTTTCCAATGGGCTGAACCACTTGCCCGGGAGGCAGGAGAACAGAGTTCCAGTCCTGCCCGGGCCTCCTCTGGGGATTGAGCATAAACCAGCAGCTGCCCCCCCCCACGGGGGAGGATCCCTGAAATGGTCCCTTTGGGGGTGCCATTGGGAACCCTCACCGATGAGGGAGGTTGGGCTCCGCGCTCCTAAAAGGCCGGCCAGCCTGGGAATGAGCAGGCCTGCAAGCATCCCTGTCTGGTTTGGGGGGTCTGTGAGCCACAGCAGCCAGTCTGGGGGAGGCAGCATCCTGCTCTGATCTCTGGCCTTTGCCAGCAGGCCGGCAGGAGACAGAAGCTTCAGTTTCCGGGATGCACGTCCTCAGGGAATCGCCTTCCTTTGCATAACGGGCTTTGAAGAGCCCGCTGGGGCAGCCAGTGGTTTCGCCGGACGCCCTCACAGCGGCACAGACGGCCCCGGCCAAGGCCTCGTTCCCGGGATGCCTCCGAGAAGCCATCCGAGGAGGGGAGGCCCCTGGGATGGCTGTGGCACACTGCCAGCCCTTCAGCCCATCCAGGGCGAGTTCATGGTAACGTTCTCATCTTTCCAGGCAGGGCATAGGGAGAGGCTGTGTCTTCTGTGCTCTCTGCTGAGGAGGGATGTAGGCTGGGGCTCCCCCGCTCAGAAGCTCCAGATCCCAGCCCTGGAAGACATCGGAGGGGCCAGCCGGAATCAGAACCCCCCACCCCCCCGCCAGCTCCAAATCTTTGAGCCTATGAACATTATTTGGGTAGGAGGTGAGCTCCCGAGGCCAGGGACTCAACTCTACCCCTCTGTCCCTAGCATGTGCCCAGCACCAATTAAGCTCTCCAGGAAACCTGTTGGTTGATTGCAGTAGTCACTCTGCCTCCCAAGGCAGCCCATTCTACCTTGGGACAGCTTTCATTGGTGGGACCTTGTTTTCTCCTTCCAACCATCATTCCTTGTTCTGGGGCCAAAGTGAACAAGCCCAACCTCCCTCCCAAGTGATAGCCCTTTGGAGTTTGGAAGACCATCACTGCCCTGCCCTGCCCTGCCCACCAGAAGCCTTTCCCTTCTGCTTCTGCAGCCAGGCCTGGGAGGACCCGCGTGCCATCCACTCAGCATTCTTGTTGGTCTCTTGGGGTTGTGCCCTCCCTCACTGGGACTACTTCAGTTAAAAAGTTGCTCTACCCCTCGCTCCCTTTCATATGAAGAGACAACTCTCTCCCCTCTTCAGCCAGCCTCAAAGCTCCCCAGTCCCTGCCACTGCAGGAAAGACAGTTTCGGCAATTATTTGATGACTGGGTGGGAGCCACCAGAAACCTCTTCCTTTTGGGGAAAAAGAACTATTTTGTTCAAGATCTGTGCTGAATTCTTCTTTCCTATTAACCTCTCATTTAAAGCTCTCGGCAGGAGCTAGAAGGATTTATTGTCTTCAAATGCAAATCAATTTCTTTTTCCTAAGTGAAAGAACTAGAAACAGGGATGGCTGTTAACAGCAAAGAAATCAGATGCCTACATGGCTGGCTGATGGGAGGGCAAATGGATGGATGGATGGATGGATTGATGGATGGTTGGTTGGTTGGATGGATGGTTGGATGGATGGATGGATGGATGGATGGTTGGTTGGTTGGATGGTTGGATGGATGGATGGATGGATGGCTGGATGGATGGATGGATGGATGGATGGATGGATGGATGGATGGATGGATAGGTGGATGGATGGTTGGATGGATGGATGGATGGATGGATGGATTGATGGATGGTTGGTTGGTTGGATGGATGGATGGATGGATGGATGGATGGGTGGATGGATGGTTGGTTGGTTGGATGGATGGATGGATGGATTGATGGATTGATGGATGGTTGGTTGGTTGGATGGATGGTTGGATGGATGGATGGATGGATGGATGGATGGTTGGTTGGTTGGATGGTTGGATGGATGGATGGATGGATGGCTGGATGGATGGATGGATGGATGGATAGGTGGATGGATGGTTGGATGGATGGATGGATGGATGGATGGATGGATGGATGGATGGGTGGATGGATGGTTGGTTGGATGGATGGATGGATGGATGGATAGATGGATGGATGTTGGTTGGATGGTTGGATGGATGGACTGTTTCTTTTTTTCCTATGCACCATATGTCCCAGAAACTGGAAATCTTCCTCCATATCTAGTCATTCAAAAAACTGATGAGTTCTTTAACTTTTTGAGCTTTTGGCATTCCCATCCATGATGGTGGAACTGTATCCCTCTTTCACCTACTTTACCCAATTGTCACAAGGTTGATATCACAGTCAGATAAATGAGATGAGACACACCGTGCATTCAGCCCACATATGCAGGCATCATACACAGTGCTCTGCCATAGTACCATGGTACGTTTATCATATGGGTTTTTGGTACACACACATAATCAATTCTCTACGTATGTGACATTCTACAATTTGATTGGATATCATCAGATCACCTAAACAACACTCTTGTGATGTTACTACAACAAAGAATTCTGTGATCATTTACTAGGTTTCTACAATACTCTGTGATAGATAGGATTAATGTGAATAGTCATTTGTAGGTTAGCACCCCTTGACCTGCTGAGAGGATCATTGTGCTTTTGGTCAGCTTTCACTATCCATCATAATTGCTTGGGAGATGAGCAACAAAACATCTTGGTATCTAGGTGTGGGGACTTTAGGCAGGCCAATTTTGGGGTTTTCCTCGATTTACAAGTTGTTTTTCTTGTGTTACTTTGAAATGCCCAGCAATGCTGCTTGGCTTCTGTTCCAACAAACTCATTCGAGTGTGGTAACTGTAGGACAAGATTCATTACAGTATTTATTGGAGGGCCTTGGAGTGGATATGGTGCTTGAGAAAGGAGGGGCCATGGGCAGTAGTCTTTGGACTTTCATTCTGTAATTGCAATCTTGGGGGGTAATAACCCAGGGGGCTTCAAGTAGGGTATATATTTGTTGATCCTATAAGTATTTGCTCTCATGTTATTTCTCCTGTATTGGGCAGAGAATAATCGTCATAACAAGCCCACTACTGGGGAAAGTTTGGGGAAAGAAGTCACAAGGGGGATCAGTAGGGGGCTCTCATTCTGGGTCTGCTTTGCTGATCTTCCTCCCTCGGACAGTGACCTTGTCCATCGGTCGTGCTATGATGGTCTCTGGCACTGGTTCATTTATATGCAATGGCGGCACCAGTTCTTCCATATAGATGCCAGCCAGTTGGTGTGTTTCCCACAGGCACACAATTTCATGTCCTTCTCGGAGCTTCTCTCGGCATCTGGTTTACTTTGTCAGACACTGAAGAAGGTCTTCTGAGGCTCGGACAAGTCAGCCCTTCAAGTGAAACAAACGGCTTTCCCTGAGGTGACGCTTCCAGTCCACATCCAAGTAAGAAACAAGAGAGAGACCCGGAGACAGCTGCAGATCAGAACCTGTAGAGCCTTGGCTCGGGTGTGAGGGGGAATGGGGGGGGTATTGAGCCCTCTGGAACAAGGTCTCTTTCCTACATAGTGGCTGAACCCTAGGAGAGACCCAGAGGAGCCGCCTCGGGATTTGAAAGTTGAGCCCAGCGGACAAGAGTGCAGGCCTTTGCCATGGCTCATCCCATGCCTCCTGGGGCCGAGTCTTGGACTGGCCACAGGATGGCGGCCACCGGATAGCAGACGCAATTTGTAGGCAGGCCCAGGAGGGAGCTTTTGTGGCGGAAGCCCACCAGAGGAGAAAATTCAATTCCTCTTCTTATCAGTTAGGCACTGCCTCCAGCCAGGAGACTTGACTAAGTTGGGGAGAGGCAGATAATCTCCTCTAAATGGAAGCCCGATCAATGGGTCCTGATTGAAGTGTGTGGCCAGAAAGCAGTTCTGGGGAGTCGTGGATTCCTTTGGGGGAGGGACATTTCCTACCCACAAGTCATTGCTGACAGGCCCTGGCTGGGCCCTGGGCTGGGTCAGGTAGACAGATGCCTTGGTCAGCAGTGATTTTCCCCTCAGGGCCACGGAGAATCCGAAAGGCCCAAGTGATGCACCAGACCCAGTGTGAGGCCACGCGGGACTATGGATGGCTCTGCTTCTGGCAGTGCCTGGCACAATGGGCAGTCTGGGCAGGGTCCGGAGAGAGCCTTCCTCTTCTTCCTGCACAAGCCTGGGTTCTCCTGGGTGAGGGCCTTTAGAGTAGGCACCTCGACGGCCTCCCCCTTGCCAGGTAGCCATCGTGCCTTCTCCTGGCTTCTAAAGCCTCACAGCCGAGCCCAGGCTGGGTGTCGGCCCTTTCCTTCTCACACTCTGATGGCTGTCCCTGGGAAAACAGTGCTCAAGCCAAGGGAGACCACCAGGAAGGGGAAGGCTGTCACGCGCAAAACCTAAGGGAAGGGGACAGGCAGTAAGAAAGTCCTGTGGCCCCAGGAAGACGAGGCAAGACTTCCCAGGGTGCCCTTCCTTCCCTGCGTCCCCAACGCCATCTTCTCCTTCTGCAGGGAAGGCTTGCAACAGCAGAAAGCTCACTAGTTCACCCAAGAAGCTGGTGGCTAGGGAGCACAGTCATGAGCAGATGGGCCTGGGAAGAGGGGGAAAGAGAAAAAGATGTTAAAACGGGCAAAAGTGGAAGAGAGAAGCGAAGAGAGGTGGGAGAGGAGGGGAGGGAATGGAACAGGACAGGACAGGAGAGGAGAGGAGAGGAGAGGGAGGAGAATAGAGGAGAGGAAAGGAGAGGAGACAAAATGAGGACCTCGTTGCCTTTTCATTTCCCTCTTCAAAATGGGGAGGCCAGAAAAGCAGTTGTGAGGATGACCTTGACCAGAGGGTGGGAGGGGGGAAGCAGTCATAGCCAGGAAGTCAGAAAGGTAGGACTAGCCCCAGAGGACCCGGGCCTGACTCTGCGGCCAGGGACCTCTTGGGGTACCACACCCTTTTTGCCTCCCAGGGCGGGATGCTGATTAGAGGAGGGAAGCGCATGACAGAGAGCTGGCATCCTTTCCAAGGGCCAATGGAATTCATTTTGCAAATGAAAGTTCCTGTTTGAAACCCTCTGTCAGGCCGCAAATGGGGCCCCCAAAGTCGGACTTCACCGAAGGAGCCAGAGGCATCGGGGCTGGCCCAGATTCTGAGAAGACATCGAGGAGGACCTCAGAACCGATGAGCACCCACTTTCATAATTCAGGAGAGCATAGCAGCTATCCATCATCATTAGTGTGAGACGAGGAACAGAAGGCTGCAGAACAGGTGGCCACCAGGGTAGGGGGAGCCCCTGTCCCCTGGGTACTGTCGGATGGATGCAGGCAAGAGAACAGGACGTTGCTTATCCAGCAACTGGTGCGTATGTGGGAGTGTTTCTGGCTAGAGCGGCGGAGTTCTTTCGGTTCATCTCAGTGGAGGAGAGCCAGCCCCAAAGATGCTGCTCCAGAAACCAGGCAGATCTCCGAAAGGGCCCCCCATTCAGAGTTCTCTTTCCTCAGCGGGGTTCTCGGAATGCCCCCAAGCCCGATTCAGCTTGGCTCTCACTGGCTCCTCCCTGAAGAGTTCGTTGTTGGCTCCTGATCCATCACTGGCGACTCTCCTCCGCCACAGGCACGCCCAGAGTCCGGCCATCCCTGCTCAGGAAGCAGACCCAATAGGTAACAACATCCCACGGAGAGCTGAGATGTGGCCCCCCGAGACCCAGACCGCAGATCTCTTTGGCTTACAAGAGAGACGTCCATCACACCTCCGAGTCTGCCTCGGGGACTTCGTGTCATAAAAGTTGTGTAATAACTCGAGGGCGGATGACACGCCAGGGGCAGAGGCTGGAAGATGAGCCCTGGAGAGGGCGGGACCGGCCCATTTTCAAGGAGAGTCCCACGTTGAGGGGGAGATCCCGAAGCCTGTGGAGGCGGGCTGGCGGGAAGACTCTCCCTGCAAGCCGTACAGTTCAATGCCTGGTGCCGGCTCACCCAGCGGGCATCGCTCCCCTCGTCCAGAAGGTTGGTTATTGAGCAGGCCTAGGAGACTTGCTGCTGATCCTCTGGAGGGGCCTCTTCCCTGCTTTCCGTCCATTCGCGCCCCCCCTCCTTTGAGACCCATCTCATGTCGTGGCTCATCAAAGAAACCTGTTGGGTTTGGGGTTTCCCCAAGCACTTCCGGTTCTCATTCATGCCAAGGTCCCCACTGAAATGGGGGTGCGCAGATAGAGTCCCCACTGGCCCGTCTGTATTCCTCGCCTTCAGAGGAGGGGCCTGCGGAAATCCATTCCGGGCAGCTCCTTGGATAAAGACATACCCCAGACTGAAGGCAGCGCCCCCACCAACTGCTGCGCCAGGCCTCCTCCCAAGCCAATGAGAAGGCCGCTGCGGCATCGTGAGAGGCCACCGAGCTCCAGTGGACAGTCGGCTGCCCTCCGAGTCAGAAAGATGAGCCTGGATCTCCCCTTTGGCCCGCCAAATGCCACTGAGCTTAAGGCACTTCCCTAGGACTCGTCTGCCCAATCAGGTTACCCACTGAGAACTGCTGTCCAAGCGCTCCGCACTGGGAGCTTGCTTTGATGTGGGATGCAGGTGTGATCTGGCCCTGGGATCAGAAAACCCGTGTCCAAGTCCCGTCCCAGCGGGAGAGCCCCCGAGGGGCCCCCTTCCTAGGACCCCCGGGAAGAGATCAGGAGGGGCCTGAACTTCAAGATCGGGGAGTGTCCTTCCCCGAGTGCTCTCCAGTGATGAAATCCCCAATGTGAAACGCTGGCCATGGATGTTCTTCACCTTATACTGGAAGGGAGCTAGCATAAGCAGCACTGCATGCATTGTACAGCCAAAGGAGCTGAGGCCAAGGATGGAAGCGAGTCTCGGAACCCTCTGCCGAGCAAATGGCAGAATCCCAGACCCTCGGGCTCGGAGAGATGGAAGAGACATCAGTGACCTTCTAGTGCACCTATGGTCCCACAGGGATGTGCCTGGCCAGTGGCCACCTAGCCTCTGTCAGAAGATCTCTCTCTGTCTCTGTCTCTGTCTCTGTGTCTCTGTCTCTCTCTCCTCTTTCTCTGTCTCTCTGTCTCTCTCTCTCCTGTCTCTCTCTCTCTCCTGTCTCTCTCTTTGCCCCTCTCTCTCTCTCTCTCTGCCCCTCTCTCTCTCTCTCTCTCTCTGTCTCTCTCTGTCTCTCTCTCCTCCCTCCCTCCCTCTCTCTCTCTCTCTCTCTCTCTCTCTCTCTCTCTCTCTCTCTCTCTGTCTCTCTCTCCTTCTCTCTCCTTCTCTCTCCTCCCTCCCTCCCTCCCTCCCTCTCTCTCTCTCTCTCTCTCTCTCTCTCTCTCTCTCTCTCTCTCTGTCTGTCTCTGTCTCTCTGTCTCTCCTCTCTCTCTGTCTCTGTCTCTCTCCTTCTCTCTCCTTCTCTCTCCTCTCCCTTCCTCTCTCCTTCTCTCTCTCTTCTCTCCCTCCCTCCCTCTCTCCCTCTATCTCCCTCCCCCCTCTGTCTCCCTCTCTTCCTCTCCCCCTCCCCCATAACTCATAATTATACAGTAAGACAGACTTTGAAAAAGGAAGCTGGAAATGGGGCTGTGGTGGGAAGAATCACCTCAGCATTTTAGATGGCTACACTTGCTTGCAGCTACATTCTCCTCTCTGCAATTGGCCCATCTCTGCCCAATCAAGGTCTTCTCTTCAGGTTTCCATAACACAGCTACAAAATGGCAAGCTCCTTGGAAACGGGGTGTGTTTTGGACAACAGGCAATGCTGGCCAAGCTTCCCTTTTCCCTCCTCCATTAGCCGGGGGAGGGGTCTCTACCAGAGCTAGGACCCTTTTGTCTATCAGCCTTGCTAGTCTCTGAAAAGGGGGATGGGTCACAGTTCAGCTCACTCATTCTCGCCATATGGACCAGAATTAAAGCATTAACATTTCATAAGCGTAGTACTCTTATGATTCATGCTATCAAGAGATTTCTTTCCCCCAGACCTTGAAAAGCATCATTTCTTTCTCTTTTCTCCAGCCGTTGCTTTTTCTAATCCTGTATCAGAATGGGGTGTGTGTGTGTGTGTGTGTGTGTGTGTGTGTGTGTGTGTGTGTGTGTGTGTATAACACAGCTGCAGGAAGGTAGGGATGTATTAAGGACTGATACTGTCCTCAGCATGGATGGGGCCATTCTCTCATCCCTGGGCACACGTAACTCCCATTAGTGATAATGGAAGCTGTGAGCATGCTTCAGTGAGATAATGGACCCCTGCAGAATTGTACCGATGGAGCAGACTGCCCAGAGGTCAGCATTCCCATTTGGCGATGCCCGGCTTCTACTCAGGCTAAAAAATAGCTCTTTAGTCATGACTGTTTGCCAGGTCCCCCCAGATTCTCCCCTCTAAATTTCAGTGTGCTTGCAGGACAAAGGCAGCGCTCTAATTAAGTAGCCTGGAAGTGTTTGCTTTGTTTGGCGAGCCAGACAGCGACATGTGTCATTGGGGATGACTGACGGGGGATCAGGTGGTCGTGTTTTGTTAGGTTTTTCTTTCATTCTCAAGTCGAGTCAACCAGCATTTGTTCGGCTCCTACTATGTGCTGAGGCAAATGAAATGAAACAACAATCCATCCTGGGGCTCAGGAGCTCTGAGACAAACTGTAAGAGTAGTGGTTGTGGTCATTGGAGAGACACACAAGGAGCTCCAAAGGAGAAGCTCTCTCATCAGGCATGCAGAACAGCCGCTTCTATGGAGCAGGGAGGCAGGGGGAGTCAAGGTCACCTCTACACATGGGCATGCCCACATCTGAAGACAGACTCCAAAAGACTTTAAAGCTCAAGCCAAGGGTTTATGTCTTCTCCTAGAAGCCAGAGGAAGCCCCTGAAAAAAAGGAGGTAGGAACAGTCCAAAATGGCACCCAAAGTCACACAGCCAGTGCCTAGGAGTTAGGGGGATGACTTTGAAGGCAGGCAGCCAGCTCTCTCCCCTCCCTCGCTAGAGCTTCGCTAAGAATTTGCATGAGTTGAATACTCCTCTTCTTGGTTACATCCTCTGAGAGGCCTGAATGGCCCAAATGTGATCATGGCTATCAACCTAAGGAGAATCTGATGGAGAAAATGAGATAATAGAAGTCAAATACTCTCAGAACGCTAGTTCTAACTGGAATTTGGGGGAAATGTGAGATACCGTGTTGAGCTGCTTGAGAGAAAGCTTTGACCTACCTGTTTGCACCTGGCTCAGGAATGTGAATGGTTCGAGAATCACATTCCCCAACTCTCGAAGCCCTGTTGCTAGAAGTCTGTCATCCTGCAGAAATTTGCCGCTCACCTGTAGCACCCTACTTTGTGCCAGTGGCTGAAGGGCCCCCTGAAGAGCTCTGAATGCCTCAAAGCAGCCTGTTTTGCCTACCATCGACAAATGAGAGGAAGTTGTGTCACGAACTGGAAGTCATTCATTCCTTCAGTGTCATGCTGGTGTTTCACAGTGGTTGTGGGCTGAGTGGGGGAGAGGGGAGGGAAAGAACATGAATCATGTAATGGCAGCTTGTGGAGGGCGGCAATGATTTGCACCCCTGGCATCTACATTGAATTGGTTGATTACTCTAATCTTTCCAGCTGTGGCTCTCCAAAGTTCCTCCTCTCCCTATTCTTCCCTGTTCACCCCTGATTCTGGCCCCAACCCAATCATTTGAATTCTGGGAGGACCAGGCAGGAACCAGCTCAATGCTTTGCTACTACCCAAAGCTATCTGCGTTCTTTCGAACTTGTCCATCTCCGAATCATCCCTGGCTGGCATTGGTTGGGGCTTTGGGGAGGTGGGCCTCTGGAGAGTCCAGTTGGCACCTCTCCAGGCTGACCGCTCCAGCCTTCCATTCTGGGGTCCAACTCTATGGTGTGGAACTAGATCCCTCTGCAGACTGCTGAAAAAGCAGATGGCGGCTGTTCTGGGTGGGGCAAGCGATGATTTCTGGATGCTCTGGGGTGTGCTTCTTCCTCCAAAGCCCTCAGCATCGAATCTTTTAGAAATTGATTTTGACTGCCTGATTTGGAGCATTCTAGCTTGTGTTTCTTCCCTTCAGAGGGAGTCTGATAATTGAGTGAATTTCAAGAGGGCAGGCAGGAGTCAGAAAGAATTATGGCTGCTCTATTCTTTCCTTCTGATGGTTAGCCACTTTATCTCTTCTGATTTCCGTGGATTGTTTAGTGCTGGGATTTCATGGGAAAGAGGTGTTCTCCAAGCCACTAAATATGGTTTTTTAATTACCTTACGGTCTCTGAGAAGCAAGTAATCCTCGTCTTCTTTTTATTGGCACTAAAAATCTCTCCAGCCACCCGCTCTCGTAAAAATCCGTCTTTTTAAGGCCCCGTGTCTTCCTGAGGAATGCTGATCACTGGCTGGCCTGTCACTGAAGGAACCAGAGAGCAGCCTGGAGGGGGCTCAGCTTCCAGCTCAGAGGGGACCAAGGCACCCAGTCAGGGTGTACCGGGAGATGGAAGCGCATGGCTGATCCCCTAGCACCATTGTCAGGGTTTGGAGGGCCCAGGCCTCTGGGGGAAGGACCCAAAGCCTCTGTGGAAAAGCTTTTCCAATGCAAAGAGCAAATCTCTGCTGGTGGCTGTACTTGGTGAAGCTGGCTTGGATGGTTTCTCTGTGTGTGTCGATGGTATCCACCTGTGTGTGTGTGTGTGTGTGTGTGTGTGTGTGTGTGACCTTGGACATCTCTTCCATACCTGTGCCTTGTGAATAGAAACTTGATGCTAAATGAGTCTATAGGGGTCATGCATAAACCTAATTCTGGTGGTGACTGAATAAATAGGAGTTGTCTGTCCAGTCAAATCCTACCAACTGGAAGGGACTCGGGCTAACTACTTCCTTGTACAGATGAGGAAATTGAGGATCAGAGAGGGTCAGTGACTTCCCTATGCTCACACAGGAAATAAGTTTCAATCAGGACTCAAATGAAGTGGCCAACACAGCTAGTGAGTGGCAGAGACCAGATTTGAACCCATGTCTACCTGGTGAAGTCCAGTGATTTGCTCAAGATCACACATGTAGCGAGGAACCAAGCTATAACCTGAGCTCTTACATCCCTACTCAGTCTGCTCTGCATGCTTTTCGCCCCACTGCAGCTCTCCCTCTGGAATAGAACTTTTTTTCTCCACTTTGGAAGACTTCTTTTTCCTCAGACCAACAGTTTCAGCAATGTTGAGGACTCCCAGGGAGGTCAACCTCAGTGAATAATGTGGAGGCAAAGAGAACAATTCAAGACCCCATGGCCAATGATTGGCAGACAGGTCTCGAATCCAAGACTCCCTGATTACCGAGCCATTCCTTAAGGCACCTCTCCACATAGTCTCATAACTAAGGAATATTTGAGCCGTAGCTTGGATGAGCAGGACTCGGGCTGGCAAGCCAGAGACAGCAGAAAGAAGATCCAGAAGAAAGGCAACTTGTGAGGAAAGCACTGGAGACTCATTGAATGGGGTACTTGAAATTGGATGGCTCAATTCAATTACCTTTGGCAGTGATGTGAACCATGTGACCTTACTTGAAGTAATTTTGTAAGAGAAAGCAAAGCAAGGACTGGGTTCCCTCTTAGGTATGGAGCTTCATGGAGATTTAGAACCACCCAAGAAAGATTTTTAAGCCCTAATTTTGTGCCAGGCACTACGCAGTAAAACCAAAACAAACCAAAACTAAGTCATAGGACATCCAAACGCCGCTTTCCTGCTCCATAGAATCATGAGTGAGAAAGACCCTCATGTCCAGGTCTCAAGGAGAGGATAGAGCTTGTCCAGGCTCCCATGACTACTTACATTTCTGAAACAGGATTTGAACCTGGGTTGTCCTGCCTGCAAATCCAGAGCTCCTTCAACTCCATCAAGTTCAGCGGGGCTAAATCTAAGCTTCTTGTGTCTTCCCCAAATCTGCTCCATTCTGATTTGCCTGATTTCTGTTGTGAACTTCACTGTTTAGCTGTTTCCCACCTGTACAGACTTCATGGGTCCCCTTTGTTCCTCCATCATCCTTATTCCCCACACGCACCCAGGCCCCCAATGCCTCTTATCATTATCTCTGCTATATCTCTTGAGCTCACTCCCACTGTTACTATCTGCCCAAGTAGATCAAGTCCTTCTGTCCATCCGTCTGAACAGCTGCTAGAGTCTGCTAATGCATTTTCCGTCTTTGCCCCCATCCCTTTTTAACTTCTTCAGTGCCACACAAACCTTCCCTCGGCATAGTTAGAGTCATCCCATTCCACAATCAGCACAGACCACAGCAGTGGCCACAAGGGCCAGTGGGGCCAGGCCTGGATCAGTTGTTGTTGATCTAGGTGCTGTTCTTAGTTCTGCTGCTCATCTGATTGGGGGTATTCATTCCTCTTTCTCAGTGGGCTTCTTTATCTGACGAGACAAGAAGCGGAGGGGGAACCAAAACTCTCTGACTGCACATCTGACATTCTTCCTTTGCCTAACACAATGCCAAAGGGACACTTAAAAAATTTCCTTTTGAAACTGGATTCAAGCTACAGAGGACTTTGACTGGGACCATCCAAAGTCCTTTCCTCCAGGTCTGAGGGACAAGCTTCAGAGCTACCAAGACAAACATTCATAGAGGCTGCTTATTACTTGCTCATGCTGTACAAACTCTCTTCAGAACTATGAATGTTGAGATTTACTGTGTCAACATGGGAATTTAATTACCGAGCTGGACCTTGAAAGTGTACCTCCTGGGTCCTGTGAGCGACTATTAGCTCTCTTGTTTGTTCTTCTCACTTTGCACTCTTACTCAGAGGGGCATGGCTGCCTGTTTAAGCAGGAGAACCCACTGGCCCTTCCCTGCTACACAAATGAAATGAACTCTCCACTTTAAGACTGTTTCATCTTTGTGTTCCCCAAAGAAGACTATTGTCTCCCTGAGCCCTTTGGCTATTTCCCAGTATGCAGGAGTTCCCCATCACTTCTATGATCACTCATTCTGGGGACTAAATGGCCAGATCTGGAGCCTGGGATCTGCCCCGTCCTGGCAGCTTTGCCCACAACCCAGGTTAAGATAAGGACCTGCTCCTCCAGGCAGCCCAGAGTCATTGTGTTCAGGAGCAAAGGCTCTTTCATTTCTCTGCCTCTGTCCCTGGAGGATGTCTCACGTTCCCCGATAGAACATTCCTGGCAGTTTCCATATCTTGGCAGCAGAGATCTCTTTTCCTTGGTCTATTTACTGTGTTTCTCAGAGCTGGTGCCCAGCAGAGGGGGTGGGGGTGGAATCAGTATCTACAAGACACAGAAACTGCTGTCTCCGTGGCCTTGTTAAGGGAGCCTTTCTGGGCTCTGCTTCCCTATTCATGTCGAGGATTTTTATTTCATTGGAAATGAATGACATAAACCTCGGGTCTGAAAACTAATAGAATTTCTGCATTTACCTGCTGATCCATAACCTTTAGGTGAGACTGTGTGTCAGCTGCCAGGCCGCTGGCAGAATAAAGCAATGCTTTGAAAATGACAATGAAAAGGGTTCTGTGCTATTCAGACAGAAGCCAGATATGAGGGCTAGCTGAGCTGGATTATTCTTGGGATGATTTCCTATTAGGTCTATTAGGGGCACAAAATAAGCTTTGGGATGGAGAGAGAACCCAGTGAATCAGAAGAGGCAGAGAAAAAATGTTGGGCTTGATCTTTCTGTTGGACTGAAGGCGAATCAAAGCCCAGGAGCTGCTGGAAGATTCAGGCAGGAAACAGGGTGTGTCTACACATGCCTCCTCTCCTTGTCCATCCAAGTATCTGCAGTCAATGGTGGTGTGCCGAGGTTGGGGGTTGCCTTGCTAAAGGGCAGAAGGACCCCAGAGGCTTAGTCTGAGGACTTGCCAAAGGTCAACCAAGGAGTACCTGGCCAAGTCCCATGTCTTCTGGGTCAGCCCCGTGACTGCTGTTGCACAGAGCCTGGTCCAGGTGGGATAGTCAGCCGTGAGCAGGGGACATCAACCACCCCTACACATCACTCAAGACGTTTGGAGACAGAAGCTTCGTTAGTTAAGGAAGCCGAGGAATTGGGAGTCCAGGGCACTCAAAGGAGAATAAAGTTGGGTGGGGAAGAGCACTGTGGCAAGAGTCCGAAAGCAGACTTCTCGAGAATCAGTTCCCGAGTCAACAAGCATGTGTTAAATGTGCCAGGCATGGTACTGAGCACCGAAGGGAAGAGGCAGAAAACACAGTCTTCCTTCAGGGAATTAGCAGCCTGACTGGGGAGATAAAATGGCCCTTGGGACATCCAGGACGTATATATAAAAATATGGGCCAGCCAGAAAGTGAGCCGGAGCTCCACAGATGCAGCAATGAGAAGCCAGCAAGGGAGAGAGAACTTAAAAGAGTTAGTGGCAGTGGGCTGAGGACCCAGGAAGACCACCACAGAGTGGGACAGGGGGCCCTGGGAGCCAAGCTGTGTGGACAGGGCTAAGGCAAAGGGGACAGCCTGCTTTGTAAGTGGTGTCTCCTGGAGGGGATCAGATAACCATACAAGATGGAAGGAATGGAAGAGCAAGAGACCAAGGATCATTGGTGGACGGTCAAAAGGGATCATAGATGTCACCTAATCCCAAACCCGCATTTTGTATATGAGAAAATTGAGGCCAGATTTCTTGCCTTGTTGAAGACTTGCCCAAGTTGAAGAGCCAAAATTTGAATTCAGGACCTCAGGGGCCAAATCCAGTTACTGATCAGCAGAAACCACGTTGACCGAGTAGGGAAACAATACAAACCGAGAAGCAGCCTACATTGAGAGAGGTCTAGACGCATAGCCATGCCCATTTAGTTCCTGCATATATACGCTTCTGTTGGATTTTTAATGCATCTACCTGTGTGTGTAGGTGCGTATTCAAATCCAATGGAAAGCCAGTCCTGGGAAGTGAATGATAGATATTGCAAAGAGGGTTTCCAAGAAGAGAAACGGTGGAAGGGTGACATTTCAGAAACAGAATGCAAGCCAGACCTCTCCAATCAGAACGGAGGGAGCCCAGATGGGAGACTCTCCATGGATCCCACGTGTTCTTAACTTCCTTTTGCAATTCGTCATTTTGTCAGGCATGAAGCAGC
The DNA here is from genome assembly GCF_027887165.1 of Monodelphis domestica. Taxonomy (NCBI): domain Eukaryota; kingdom Metazoa; phylum Chordata; class Mammalia; order Didelphimorphia; family Didelphidae; genus Monodelphis; species Monodelphis domestica. Next base: position 1,034,936 of record NC_077228.1, on the reverse strand, counting down.
GATGATGAAAAATGGGTCGATGCAGGCTACGTTTTAAAGTAACTGGAGACGATGCCCAGAATCCTGCTTTGGGCCATCGGGTCATGCCTCAGTGAGCCCCCGTGAGCTGGCTCCGCTTTGTTTGCAGCTCACCTGCTGAATCCTTTGCCCAGCTCTTCTGACTGGTGGGCAGCAGAGAGTCATAGAAAGTGAACTGGATGGAGTCAAGAAAGTCTTCCCGGCGGCGTGAGCCCACATCAATCACTTAACCACTCTCGACCTCCTTTTTTTCATCAGGAAAATGATGACAATAGCAATTGCACTACCTACCTGGATAATCAGGAGGAATGCACTTCGCAAGGCACTACATCAATATGAATTGCTAGCAGCCCATCAGTCATGGACCCTATTTTTATTTCTGTCATCTCCCCTCTCTTGCCAACAGTGCTGAATGGAATGCATGTCTTTTTAAATTAAAGGAAATGCCAAAGACGTTGACTTTGCCAATTGTCTTGAAAATTTTAGAGTGTCTTTTTAGAATCCTTGTAATCATTGGGGATGGCCTGGAACATCACCAACCCAGAACGGACAAATATTTGGCTCACTGTTGTCCAGTTAGCAAGTGGATGAGCTTCATTGATGAATAGATGAGTTTTAAAAATGACACTTATTAAAGCACTTACTATGTGCCAAGCATTTTACTAAACCCTAGGATCAGAAGTACAAAATCCAAGGCACCGTAGCCCCTCAGAGAGTTTGCATTTTTAAAATAATGTATTTTTCCCAATTACAGGTAAACATTTTGAACATATTTTTAAGTTTGGGGTTCTAAATTCTCTCCCTTCCTTCCTCCACCCCCTCATTTTATGAAAGAAAACGCAGAAAAAGTCCACCCTTGCCCACCACCACCCCTTTTTCCTCTTCACTGTAAAAGCTCTATTTTGTGTGAGTCCGTTTTCCCCATTCTACCTTTTCTTTCCCCCTTCTCCCAGTATAGCCCTCTTTCTCACATCTTAATATTTTTGGATCCCATCTCACCGTAGTCAACTCCTACTCATGCCCTCTTTTTATATCTACTCCTTCTAACTGCCTTAATAATGATGAAATACGCAGGTGTTACAAATTTCTTCTTTCCATGTAGGAATGCCAACAGTTTAACCTTATTAAATCCATATGCTTTCTCTTTCCTGTTTACCTTTCCATACTTTTATTGAGTTGTGTATTTGAAAGTCAGCTTTTCTGCTCAGCCCCGATGTTTGAAATGTTTGAAAATCCTCTTCATTAGATACTCAGTTTTTCTCCTGAAAGATTATACCCAGATTTCTCAGGGAATATGATTCTTGGGTGTGATTTTAGTTCCTTTGCCCTCCAAAATATCATATTCCAAGTCTGCTGATTCTTTGATGTAGGAGCCGCTAAATCCTGACTGTGGCTCCATGATATTGGATTTCTTTCTTTCTGGATGCTTCTAATATTTTCTCCTTGATCTGAGAGTTCTGGAATTTGACTATAATATTACTAGGAGTTTTCATTTAGCTATATTTTCAGATGACAATTGGTGAATTCTTCCAATTGCTATTTTACTCTTGGTTTCTAGAATATCCGAACAGCTTTTCTTAATAATTTCTTGAAATATGATGTCACGGTTTTGTTTTTTTTTAATCACAATTTTAAGGTAATCCAGTAACTTTCAAATTAGTTCTCATGGATTCATTTTCTAGGTCAGTTGTTTTTTAAATTATATAATTCACATTTTCTTCTATTTTTAATTCCTTCCGTTTTGTTTTACTGATTCTTGATGTCTCACAAAGTCATCAGCTTCTACTTGCTTAATTTTAATTTTTAAGAATTATTTTCCTCAACGAGCTTCCAGAACTTCCTTTTCCATTTACCCGATTCTTTTAAGAACTTATTTTCTTTAGTGAATTTCCATACACTTTTTTCCTTTTGGCCAATTGTTTTTGAATGACTTATTTGGTATTTTTTCTATTTGGTCAATTCTCCTTCTTACAGAATGCTGCTTTTCAGTGCTTTTTTTGGTGCTTTACCAAGCCCTTGACTTTTTTTTCCACAATTTTCTTGTATCACTCTTATTTATTTTACCAATTTTTCCTCTACCTCTATTATTTCATTTTTTAAATCCTTGTTGAGATCTTCTCAGAATTCTTTTTGGGCCTGAGGCCAATGAACATTTTTCTTTGAAGAATTGTCTTTAGCTGGCTGACACTGTTGTCTTCTTTTAATTTGGTGTTTTGATCTTCCCTGTTACCATGACAACTTTATATGGCCAGCTGCTTTTTTCTTTCTTTACTCCTCTTCCAGCCTATTTTTTTGTTTTTAACCTTATGTTAAAGTTGGCAGAGAGGAGTCACTGTCCCAAACTTCACCTTTTTCATGTCATTGTTTTCAGAGCAAGAATTGGGGTTCTATAAGTCTTTAGTTCTTTCAAGCTATAATCTCAGGAGAATATAGTTAATACTCTCTTAGCCTGTACTTTGGTCTGTGAATTCCCACAAGCACTCTGGATCTGTGACTAGGGTTCTGCTGCTAGTGTTCCTCTTCACTCTCCAGCTGCTACCCAGAGCCACATATGGACAATGCAGCAGACTCCTGCGCCCAGAGCCAGCAAAGCATTCCCTGTCATCTTCCTCTTTTTAAACTCATTAGTTTCTGCCTTAGTCGCAACTCTAATACAGGAGGGCAAGGGCTCAGAAAATGGGGTTACGTGACTTGTCCAGGGTTAAACAGCTCTGAAGTGCCTGAGGCCAGATTTGAACCCAGGTCCTTGGCATTCTATCCACTGCGCCACCTAGCCACCCCTGCGCCGGTCATCTCCTTCTGACTAGCTGTGTAACCCCCTTACCATCTGTGGATTGAGAGCCCTGGAAGCTGCCGTTGCCGTTCAGTGATCCCCAAAGCCTTCTGCTGGTTGGCCAGCGTTTGCCTGTACTGAACTCTATGGCACTCTCACCCCGGTTAGACAGACTTCTCCCACCAACCTCTAAGTCATCGTGGGATGGAAAATGGTTTTGTTGGTGTTTCTGCTTCAGAATCCATTTGAAGTTGTTTAGAGGGGAACTGGGGGAGGCCCTGCCGTTCCTTTGCTGAAGAGTTTGTATTTCAGTGAGGGCACGTGGTAGGGGCGGGATGGGAGGCCGTTTGCGTTCAT
>NC_077228.1:991788-1026788 GCF_027887165.1 Monodelphis domestica | reverse complement strand
TGGCAGATGAGGAACTGTGACTCAAGGCAGCGAGTGGCCCAGCGTCCCATAGGAAAAGAAGTACCCGAGGCAGGACTTGATTTCAGGTCCTTGTGACTCCAGGCCTTGTCCTGGCTATCACATCCCTGGTACACCTCCTCTGGCCAGCTGCCACCCCGGCACAGGATCTCCCTCATGTTGGTTCTCTCCAATTCACTCTCCATTCAGCTGCCAAAGTGACTCTCCTCCAGGGCTGGTGCAGCTGCGTTACCCCCTGCCTTGGTGGGATGCCCCCTCCCTCCAAGACCCCCTCGGACCCCCTTGGACCCCCTCCCAGGCTCTTTGCTCCTCGTCCGCCTGCAGCATCCCTCCATCCACAGGGTCCGTCCCTCGTACCCGCCTCGAGCTCCCGTCCTCCTTTGCAGCCCTCCCTGAGGGCTCAGGATTCCCTCCGCACTGGGCTCCAAGCCGTGGCCAGCCCCTCCCAGCCCCTTCTATCCCCCGGCTTACATGGGCTCTGGCGGGCCGCAGACCCCGCACAAGCGCGAGCTGCCCGATTCTCCTCGTGGCAGACGCGTGGCTCGAGGGGACCACTGGAAGGTTCAGGAGGGGCCCCTCGGGGCCACACGGAGCGAGCGAGCCCTTTGAGCGGAAGCGGCTGGCCCGCCTCCGTGGGCGGAATGTGGAATGTGGGGCTCCCGTAGCCCCGCCCTGTGGTCTGGCTCGGCAGCGTGGCTGCACTTCCCTGGAGACTCTGCACCAGGCAGGGCCACGGAACGCCCCCAACGTCCTCATTTGGGCCGCCATGTCTTGGGGAGGACATCCGGCAGCTGGGGAGGACGCGGGGCCGAGGAAGGGCAGCCAGGATGGGGGAGGGCTGGGGGGGCTGGGGGGCTGGGGAAGGGCAGCCAGGATGGGGGAGGGCTGGGGGAGGGCTGGGGGGCTGGGGGAGGCTGGAGGAGGGCTGGGGGCGCTGGGGAGGCTGGGGGAGGGCTGGGGGCGCTGGGGAGGCTGGGGGAGGGCTGGGGAGGCTGGGGGAGGGCTGGGGGGTGCACAGGGCAAGAGCTCAAGGGAAGCATTTGGCCACCCTGTCGCCTGAGGAGGTAGAAGTGACAAAGTAGAGTATCCAGACGGAGTCTGGGGCAAAATGCTCTGACGAATGAAGAGGCCACCCCGAGCAGGAGAGGCCCGGCCTGGAGAGGCGGGAAGGAGGGAGGACACCACATGCTACGTGCTGCGCTCATCCCCCTGACGAGAGATAGAGGCTGTCATTGTCTCCGTTTTACAGTCGAGGAAACGAGACAAACAGAGGCAAAGTGACCTCTCCAGGGTCACCCAGCAAGGCGCTGAGGCTGGATTTGAACGGAGGTCTTCCTGGCGTTGGGCCTCTGGCTCAGTTCACTGAGTCATCTCCTTAGTGAGCTGTTTCCTGGCAGGCCTACAGCCAAGGTTGGGTGGCCTCTTGGGGGAGGGTTACTGCAAAGAATCTGCGTTCCTCTGTGGGTCGGACTAAAGGATTCAGTGCTGGACCTGCCTTGGAGCTCAGGGAGCCTCGTTCTCTCCTCGTCAGCCTCAGTTTCCTCATCTGTCAGATGGAGATCACAAGAGCAGCTACTTCCCAGGAGGATTGCAAGGATCAAAGGAAGCATAAAGTGCTCCGAGGATGCCGTAAGGATGCGATTTGTTCTCAGCATCGCCGCCTCTGGACGTCGTCCCACATCGGAGAGTCCACCCTGCCACTGACCGACGCTCCAGCCCGATGGGCCTTGGTGGTGCGCGTGTGGACACTCAGTGGTCACTCTCAGCAAGAGAGGTCTGTGGACGGGGGGGGGGGGCGCCTGGGGCGGCCCCCTCTGCTTCCTTCCCCAGCCTCGGAGCTACTTCAGCAGACCCTGGCCGGCCACATCCCACGAGCGTGGCAGTGCTTTGAGGGCTTGGGTTGGACTGGACGGCCTTGCTCTGACTGTCCCGTAACTCTCCTGAGAGCCTTGTTGGAGCCATCCTAGCGCACTCTGAGCTCCCATGAGTGCTTCTCGCTAGGCATCTCCCCAAGCCAGAAGGGCTTCCAGGCATTCCAGGAGCAGCCAAAGGGCCCACCTTGCACGATATGGAGAGCCGGGCAATTGGGGTGATCAGCTGTGCCACGCCCCCATGGCGGAAGGAGAGTATCCAACGAGTCTCTAGCCTGGGTAGACGGCTTCCCTCGGGATGGGGGCACAATGGCGGAAGAGGTGTCAAAGCATATTAAGATGGCTGGTCTGGGAACAGCCTAGGAGCGTGAATCCAGCCACTGGCATTCTTCATGGAGGACGTTCATCTAATAGTCGGCAAGCCACCAGATTTACTGGAGAAACCAAAATCAGACCAAGACAAAATAAGAGAAAATAAAATACCACCCTGCCCCCCCCCCCGAGAAACTTGCCTAGAAATAGACCTCCTGTCCATTGGTTAGGGCCCAAATCACAGAGAATAAGAAAGTGGGTCTGGAGCTTAGTGGGCCCCATTGGTGGAGTACCTGTATCCATGAGATCAGGGATCCATTGAAGTTTGACATCTATCTACCTGTGTACCTAACCTACATATCTAAGCTATCTATCCACCTACCCACCTACCTACCTATCTATCTATCCGTCTATCTGTCCGTCTGTCTATCCATTCATCCATCTGTCTATCTATCTATCTATCTATCTATCTATCCACCTACCTACCTACCTATCTATCCATCTATCTGTCCATCTCTCTATCTATCTATCTATCTATCCATCTGTCTGTCTGTCTATCCATCTATCTGCCTATCCATCCATCCATCCATCCATCCATCTAGCTAGCTCTCATCTTTCTTTCTGCCAATTATCCATCATCTGTCTGTCCTGTCCATCATCTCTTATCTATCTATCTATCTGTCTATCTATCTATCTATCATCTGTCTGTCTGTCTGTCTTTCTGTCTGTCTATCCATCTATCTGCCTATCCATCCATCCATCCACCCATCCATCCATCTAGCTAGCTCTCATCTTTCTTTCGGCCAAGTATCCCTCATCTGTCTGCCCTGTGTCATCTATCTTACTATCAATTTCCCATCATCTCTTATCTATCTGTCTATCTAACCACCCATCTCTCTGTCTATCTATCCATCTGTCTGTCTTTCTGTCTGTCTATCCATCTATCTGCCTATCCATCTAGCTAGCTCTCATCTTTCTTTCTGCCAAGTATCCCTCATCTGGCTGCCCTGTGTCATCTACCTTACTATCAATTTCCCATCATCCATCATCTATCTAGTGGTTTCTGAAAGGTGGCCCACACGAGGCCCCTCCCTGCCAGTCCATTGTCTTGCTCCCGCTGGGGATTGGCACCGAGTGGACATGAGAGGAGAGAATGGCTTCCACTCCATTTAGTTGGCGGGTTTTGCAGAAGGGCACAAGCAGATAGCTTAGGATGACGGATGCTGACTCTAAAGACAAAAGGAAGGGGGGCAGTGGATAATTGGCAATATATCCTATGCCTAATCTAGTCACATACATAAAATGTTGCAGAAAGCACTCAGCATAGTTTAATTGAGCTAGGAATTGTTTGAAGCCCTTAAAAGCGCCAAGTTTTCAGTAAATAAGGTTCGTTAATCCCACAGTCTCATTGACAGTCAGGCTTTATTTATAATTCCCAATGCCAAGTCAGTGAATATCAATAAACATCACATATACACTGGATGACTTTGGAGTGCTTTTTTCCATAGACTTCATTGGGGGATTAGAGGGCGAAATCCAGGGTGCCTAGAATTTAGGTGTATCGGCTTTGGGGCTTCCTTTCTGCGTTGTTTTCATTGGCTTGCTGGTTCCTCTCCTACCCTTCTACTCTTCCTCACGGCTAACCCCCCTCCAAAAGCAAAACAAAAGCCAGTCTTGATGAGTAGGCGCCTTGTCACTTCTTCTGGGTCTGAAAAAGGAAGGATTCCTTTTCTGGAAATGGAGGCACGGTTGGAGTAGACAACCGCGGAGGCGTTACTTAATTCTGGAGCCCTGTGGCTCCGTGGAAGGGTAGCATGGCTGTCGTGGCCTGCATGGCCACTCAGCCAGGACCCCTGCTTTAGGCGGCAAGATCTCATTCCGGTCCTCATCTGCCGTCTCGGCGGTCTCTTCCTGCTCCATCCGTGGTGCTGTCATCCTCTCCTCTCGGTGGAGGACTCTAGGATGCTGCAAATTCGGCGTTGGGTCAATTTGCTGACCAGAGACATGATCCGCTTTCCTTTGAACACTCAGCTGAGCCGCACGTCTTTTGTCTGGGACGGGTCTGTCCTCAATAGGCGGCAAGCCCCCGTTTTCCGGAAATCTGCGTATTCTCAATGACCAAAGTCGTGTTACTGATGGGGCAAAGTCGGTCTAGATGGCAGTGGTGGAACGAGCCCTGCCTGAGTGTGTGTGCTGAAACTAGCCATTCCTCAGGGTGGAGGGGACGGCAGCAACTCCAAAGGGCAGCGCAGCAAGCCTCGGTTACCTTGAACCCCCGTCGGCATCTCCCCCCTCAGAGCTCTTCTAACTGTTGCTAAGAATGGCTACCGTACAAGCCAGACCTGCAAACAAAGGGGAATGGGGGACGTGGGGAGCTTCTTCAGACTCGAATTCAATTTGGCTGAACAAGTTTCTGCTTGTGAGCTTATAATTGAACTGAATTCCTCGTAAGAAATGGACTTAACAAAGGCGCTGCTCGGAGAGGAGGCAGAAGCTCTTAAATCAGTGGCTTACATTTAGAGAGCCGTAAATCACGGGCACTGGGTGCGGATTCTGCCTGCTTCCAGGGAGGATGTAAGCCCCAGGAAGCCAAAGGAAGATGGCCGCTGGTTCTCTTTCTTTTTTTTTTTTAAACCCTTACCTTCCTTCTTGGAGTCAATACTGTGTACTGGCTCCAAGGCAGAAGAGTGGGAAGGGCTTGGCCATGGGGGTCAAGTGACTTGCCCAGGGTCCCACAGCTGGGAAGTGTCTGAGGCCAGATTTGAACCCAGGACCTCCCATCTCTAGGCCTGGCTCTCAATCCACTGAGCTGGACATCCTCCAGATAGACTCCAGCTCATTGACTCTTCTAGGGCACCATGACAATAGTGGGGCTATTCATCTTAGCCCTTATTTTGCTGCACAGCAGTGACCATGCGCATTCATCCAGTGTGTGTGTGGATATTTGGTAAACACTCCCAGGCTCCCGTGGACGGTGATCTCATCCATTTGGAAGCTCCATTCAATAATGCAGAGTGCAGTGGACTTGCTGCTGTCCATCTTCCATGGCTCCTGAGCAGCCCAGAGGGCCCTCCGAGAAGCTGGGGTCTCCTCATCTTGGGGGGCATCATCTCTCCGAGTGGTGCCCTCACTTTTGTGGTGGGACCAGCCTGGCTCTTCCGACCATACCTTTTTCTGATGACTTTCTCACTCTCTTCCTTCCATGGAGTTTCCTCCACATAAAATGGCTGCACATTCCCTGAACTGCCCTCGGAGCGCTGGCCTCCTTGCCTCCACCAATCAGCATGCATTACGAAGCAGCCCCTTGTGAGGGCGCTGTGGGAAGTCCCGCCCCCTACGAGCTGACATTCTATTGGGGGACAAGGGCCCGTCAATCAATCCACAAACGTTACGGAGCTCCCAGGTGATCAGTAAGCACGCCCCCATGTGTCGGCTCCAGCTAAGTGCGGAGGACACCAGGAGGGGCCAAAGCGCAGTGGCTGCCAAAGAACTCACCCCCCAATGGTAACAAGCCATATTGAGTCGCCATTGTTTGTTCATGGAAACCAAATCGCGGCATGACCCAACGCTTTCCGCCCCCCTCTAGAAGACAGATGCTCGCCGAGGTCTTCAGATGAGGCCTTCCCTTTGGGCCCGATGCTCGGGCCAGGGTCCACAAGAGCATGCATCCAGGTAACTGTCCAGGAGCCCTTAGAGACTCACCGGGGTGCAGGCCACGCACTGCAGCCTCGGACTCTGGGGGCGACTGGAGGAGAAGCTTTTGCCCAGACTTGCTTAGCGCTCCGGGTCTAAACGGCTGGCATGACCTTAGCAAGTGCAAAGAATGGGAAATGGGTCGGAAGACCTTTGGAGTGTCTACCGCGTCTTAGCCAATGAGGCAGAAAAGCGCACTCCCTTCTGCACCTCCGCTCATCCTTCCGCCGCTTCTCTGTAGTTCCCTGCTTCGGGTGCAGCTTGCACAAGTAGCTGCTGCTCCGTTCGGTCCCGAGTGCATCTCCAATTGAAGGGCGCCCACCGCGGTCCGGGGTCCTTCTCATCTTGGAGGACCCCGTGAGAGCCTCCCGCTCCAGGGCTCTGCCTGCCTCGAATGTTCTAATCCTGACAGCATTGTGTGGGAGCTCAAGCGGGCAGCAGCGGTGGCACAGCAGACTCTTCCAGGGGATCCTGGACTCGCAGCCCTTCTCTCTGCCTTCCATGCAGAAAGGGATCTGCGAAAACTTCCCGGAAGCTCGAAAACGTTCTGAGACAACCCAGTGCTCTTGGAATGACGGGATTTGCTTCGTTTTTCGTAACTTCGGGCGCTTGTCCTTTGTTTTCTTCTTGCCAGCGTTGTCGATGCATTTCCCCAGCCTTCGTTGAAGAGAGACCCCAACTGAAATGCAGACGCTTCTTTTTCATTATCTGGTCGACTTCAGACAAATCATCATTTAAACAGGCTCTCGTGTTGACAAAGAAGTGAAAGACGTTGACAGGCGGGGGAAGCTGTGATTGGGGGTGGGTCTCAGCGGAAATCTCCATGAGTAATGGCCGTTTGAAATATGCAAGCCGGCTAAGGCAATATTTTCATGGAGAAAAAATGAATGAAAAAGTGAGACAATTACGGGAGCCATTCAGAACCCAGGACTTCAGACATGCCGAAACAGACTAGGATAGAGAGGAGTCCTGGATTCCGGGCCCATTCCCAACAGTTATTATCTCTTCGACCATGAGAAAATCTTCCTCTGGCCCCAAGCTTTCTCATCTCAAAAAGGGGTACAAAAACATACGCAGAGAGCTCTTGAGGATCAAGTGAGGCTCAACATGGAGGTGTTTTGTAGTCCTTACACGTTTTTGTAAATAATTTCTGTGATTTTGATTTATTAAAATAGCTCAATAATTGAGGAAACGGAATCTTATGTTCAGGAGTTTGGGGGTGGGATAGAATAGTATGGATACGGATAAACACAGTTTCCTTTATCTGCATCTCTGTCTTTAACTCTTGCATCTCCTGCTGCTTAGAGAGATAATATGGCCCAGGGGAGAGGGACCAGCTTTGAAATCAGGAGGCTCTACCTGTAGGTCCTATTGTATATCCGTGTCTACTGTGTGAATACAGGCAGGCAGGAAGGAAAGAAGGACTTTTTAAGTACCTCCTCTGTGTCAGGCACCGTGCCATACACTTGCAAAAATATTTATTCACTTTACACGCCGATACGATCTTTTCTGACATTTTGTGATCCGTGCTCTCTCCCTCGTTCCCTCCCTCCCACGCCTTGTGCCTCCCCAAGATGGCAGGTGACGTGCCCAAGGTTGTGCATGTGCTATCATGTCGTACATATTTCCAAGACTGTCACGTGAAACAAGACCCATACCACTTACACTGGAGAGCAAAGGGAGGGATGGCCGGCTTCATTCTGCCCTCAGACTCTGTCTGCTCCATCGGGGTGGTGGATGGGGAGCCCTTTGGGGCATGAGTCACTTGGAGCTTCCCTGGATCCTGCACTACTGAGCATCCTTGACGTTATTGCTCTTCCTTTGGCCAGCATTCTCCCGGTTCTGCTCATCTCGCTTTGCATCTCTTCATGGGAGTCTTCTCGGGGTGTTTTGTGATTCTCTTGCCCAGCATTCCTAATGGCTCGATAGAATTCCTACAATCCTACCCCACCACTTGTTCAGCCATTCTCCTGATGGCGGACGGACCACTCCTCAGTTTCCAGTTCTTTGCCACCACACACAAAAAGGAGCTGCTCTCAATATTTAGGTCCAAGTAGGTTCTTTCCACCATCTTGGATCTCTTTGGGATATGGACCTAGGAATGGTTTTGCTGGATCAAAGGACCATCAAACTGTTCTTACTGAGAGCACCACAGGTTACGTGCCTTGCTCAGGGTCATGCATTCATGAGTGTCTGAAGCTGACTTTGATCTCAGGGCTTCCTGCCTCCAGCCCCAACACTATCCACCGAGTCACCAGGCCACTTAGCGAATGTTTATGATGTTGAATTGGACCTAGTAGCTATTCTATTCCTTGCTCCCCCATCTCTCTTATGTATTCTAGGTTTTCACAGCACAGGAAAGAGTCTTATTTGTCTCACTTGTTAGCACAGACTCCCCTTAAAGCTTTTTCACGCAGCTTCTGCAGGCCGTCAGACCACGGCTGCACAACACCCTCACAGCTCCATGCTTACTCGCTCATTAGTTCACGGCTGAGTCGTGTAGTGGCCTAATAGGAAAAGTATCAGTGGCACACTCTGCCCCAGACTCCCCCCAGTGGGAAAAGGAACGGACGTACACAGCACCGGGATTTGGAGTCTCGCACAAACCAGAAATCCGGAGGCCATGCACGGATGTAGGAGAGGCTCATGACATGGGCTCAGGCTTCATCCTCCTTGATCTCTGCCTGAGCCAATACCCGACACCATTGACTATCCTCTCTTCAGGCCAATGGCCATCTGCTAAAGGCCTACTAAGGCCAGGAAACCTGCTAGTCACTCCATCCTGGACAGGCCAACACAGTGTTCAAGCTCTCATGAAGTTAGTAGCTCCGGGAGCTCGCAGTCTAATGAGGAGACACTCTTCAGAGAGTGGTGTGCAAAGAGGAGAAATCTGGGCAGACACCAAGATTGAGGACTTGGAAAGACCTCCCCAAAGCTGGAACTTTAGCGGAGCCTTAAAGAAGGCTTCCTGCTGGCTGCCCTCTCCTCCCTGGGAATACGCTCGAGCCTCTCGTTCTCCTTTGCTAGATCCTCAGCCACACCACCTCATCTGACTGGCCAGCTCGGTCCTGGCTTGCCTTCTGTGGTCTCTCATTTGCCTTTAACTCAATGACCTTCTGAGCATCAGCTCTCTGAAGGAATCTCTGGTTTCAGCCATCATTTGTCTCCTGAGCCACCAGTCCCTCATCATCAGCTGCCTCTTAGATAACCAACTTAGGTGATCTGCAGACAGTTCAGATTTGATGCATCCCAGCTAGAACTCACCACACCACCCTCCCCCCATGACCTCCCCTCCCCACCCCCTTCTCAAACTTCATTTCTACTTCCAAAAGCACCATCACCCCGTCCATCAACCACCCTTTCAGCCTACGTCCTGGCACTCCTCATCCACAGATGCTCTCTGTCTTCTGAAGCCAAGCAGACAGTCTAATTCATCGCTCTTCCTCCCGACTGCCTTATCCGATGCTGCTTGATCATCTTTGTCCCTGAACGCGATCCCATTTTAAACTCATTTGGCAGTCAGTTCTTACCTGGCTCAGTCCCATGACTCAAGGCTGGGGAAGTGGAGAGAGCTTGAGATGCTGCGAAATACCTGAAAGTTGTTCCAGAATGTCTTCTTGGCTGTTTCGGTGTCATGCATGGCCCCCTTTGGCAAGCTGGTGAAGGCTAGAGACCCAACCCATCTGAGCATAATTCTTTCAGATTCATAGAATAAAGTCCCCGGGATTACAGCAAAACACAGACAGAGGGAAGAACTATTTAGGAAATGTCTACCACGGGCTACTCTGCTAGGCACTGGGGATACAGAGAAAGGAACGAGACACCCTGTCATCAGGGAGCTCGCAATTTACTGGGGAAAACGCAAAGGTGGAGTAAGGAGGGATGGATGAGACGACACAGCTGGAGGGGGGGGGAGAGTCTGAAGAGGTGTCAGTCATTGAGGCGAATCGTCTTTTAGAATGATGCATTTCTGGAGATCATGGGAGTCAGGAGATTAGCCCAGTCAGAAATAATGAGGTGAATTCCATGAAATGGTGAAGGGTCTAAGAGGAGCTCTCCAATGTCTACTTTGCACCCACTTCAAGAAGACAGAGGGAGAAGCCCCAGCAGCCCGGAGCACCAGCACCGGAGCACCGAGGGATCGCGTTTCAGAGCTGATTCCATCTATACTGTTATAGAAACATTAACCAGCACATTCGGAGCCCTCAAGTGAAGAACCCCTGGGATGGAGAGAATGCATTCGGACTTCCTGGATGTGGGCCAGCTAGGTGGTAACCCATCCTTCATGGATATTCAGTGGCTTTACTAATTGGGTGAGAATTCCACTTCAGAAGCTTTTTCTCTGTTGTATTTTCTCACTTCACTTCCTATTTCCTGAAGTCTTCTGGGAAACAGCCTTCTGACGAATGGTAGGGCATATTCCCTCCCGGTTTTCCTTTGCCACTGCCTAAACATTTCATCTGAAGCAGGAACGTGGAACACAGTTCATATCCGTGAATTGTTTTCTTTACAATTTGAGAACTTTGTGTAAATGTAACTAAATATTAAAGTTGCAGTACAAAGGGCTGTACAAGCTAGAGACCCTTTCCTGGGCTCTAATGTGGCAGGAAATTAGAATATGCCATTTAGATGGAGAGTTGGGGAAAAGCCACTGAAGAAGCATTCAGAAAATCTTTCTCTTGATGACTCTTCTAGACTCTGCTTTGCTTCTTCTAAGCAAACACAACAAAAAGATCACAGGGGCCGGAATCACAAGCGCCAGGCCAAGGTACTCGGTTATAATGAGTACGTCTCTTCGTTTCTCTGGGCTTCCTTTTTTATCATCTAGAATTCGCCCAGAGGGGGAGGTCCCAGCCGTGGCGTCATGGACGTAGGGAACTCCCAGTGAGGACAAACTTTATCAGTGAATAGTGGCGGCCTGTCTGATTGATAGCTATAGAAATGTGTTTGTGTCTGAGAGTTCAGTGGCTTGTCCAGGTGCAGAGAGGGAGAACTAAAAGCTAAGTCTTTCTGATTTCTCTATTCACAAAAGCGTTCTCTCTCCCTGTGGGAAAGGATGGAAACGATGTTTGTATTCCTTCTCAGAGAGATTCGTGATGAAATATCCTTCCTTTCCCCTCTCTCCCTTTCTTTCCTTCTCTTTTTTCCCCTTTCCCTTCCTTTTCCTTCTCATCCCTTCCTTTCCCCAAAGCCTTGAGTTTGAGTCCTCAGCCAAGCCATTTCTCCTCTCTAAGGCTCAGTTCCTTCCCCATAAAAAGAGGCATTGAATTTTCTCTCAGAAGGTCAAGTTTTCAAATTCTGACAGTATGGCTCTGAAGAACCAAAAGGCAGCTTGTAAGCCCCCCTTTGGGGAGCGGGGTAAACAGGAAAGTTGGCCAAGAGAAGCCCTGCCAGATGAATCTGAAGTTCTCCTTAGGCAAAGGGAGGGATGAGCTTTTAGCACAGGACGTGGATTCAAACCACGTCTGATTCTCTGTCCTCCACTCCCACTGTAATAGATAATATTGGGGGCATATTTGATGGGTAAGTGATATCTAATGGATCAGGTAGTTATCTTCTTTTGCCTACCCTCCTCCCTCTATACCTCCCTTCCTCCCCTCTGCTTCCCTTCAGCTTCCCCTTCCCCCTGCTTCTTCAGCCTCCTTCTAAGTCACTCAGGCTGAGCTAGGATGTTTCAATGATAGAGTCTTTATCTTCTTTTATCTCAAGTAAGGGGTTTATTGGGGAAGGCAAGAAAGGGTAGAGAATGGAAATAAGAGGGCCGGAGGTTTCCCTATGATCTACTGTGAGTCTTAGGTTAGAGGACATTGAGAGAAATGGCAGTTCATGAAACAGAGCTGGCCGGAGAGGTATATGGACTCTTGTCCTTCTTCTTCTGCCTTCAGATCAGCCAGGCCACCTCCAGCTTGATTATCCCAAGTCCCAGAGATGAGCCCAGCTTCTTCCTTCAGGGTCACCACCAGCAGCCCAGAAGCCCAGAAATCAGTCCGCAGTTGGCTCTTCATTCCACTGTTTCCCCGGTAACATTCCAAATGGAATCTTCCTTTGATTGACAGCTGATCAGCCTTCAGCCATTGCTTCTTGTCTTGCTGCATGCTTTCCGTCTGGCTTTTGTGCGCTTCCCCAATTCCTCTGTCACACCACCCATGCCCTCTCCCCCATTCCAGCTTAGTAATCGATAGCCCAGAGCGAGATTGGCTCTACCATCCAAGTCCTAGGCGGTCTAGAGCGGGGAGTGGATTGTGCGCAAAGAAGCGTTCGCAGCAGTTCAGTGCCAGCCCTGGGGGTGGGCGGAGCCCATCAAGGGCAGCGCTCCACTAGAAGTGGATGTAGGCTAAGTGCTACTTTCACTGGAGCCTTTGGCAGTGGAGGAACGTTCCTCCTTATTAAGCCCCCGAGGATCACCAAGATGGAAGCAGTGGCCAGCCCTGTGGAGGAGGAAGACCAGCAGCCATCGCTGCGCGCTAGTGTCCTGTCGGGACGGCTCCCTGGGCTGTCAGTGTGACCTTGGGTCTTGAGGAGGATCCTAGGGGGATGCTGGCTGGGCCAGCCTTATGGAAGGGGAAAGGCTTCCTGTGGGGCCAGCCAAGGTCTTAGCCAAGTTCAGAAGAGCTCAGCGGCAGGAGAGGCCGGCTGGCTTCCCGGTATGAATGGGCGCCTTGTTTGGGGCTCTAGAAAAGCCACATCACACCATTTTATTCCGTCACAGAACTCGTCTCCTCTCCCCAAACCCACCGTTCCTGTCCACCCAGGCCCCCGCCATTCTTCTAGTCCACCAGCTCCTGGAGAGCAGATTCCCACGTCTGAAAGCCTTAATGTGAGAGGAAAGTGAGCCAGCAAGGAAGCGGCCCTCTCCACCCAGGCTCCAGAAGACTTACGTGATGCCATTATACATGTTTATGCCCCTCACGGAATAGTGCCAGGCCGGAAGGTGGGAGCACTTGTCTTTCTGAGTTCAAATCTGGCCTCAGACACTCACTAGCTGTGTGACCCTGGTCTAGTTACTTCATCCTGTCGGTCTCTGTTTCCTCATCTGTAAAATGAGCAGGAGAAGGAAATGGCAAACATTCCAAAGGGAAAAAACCCAAATGGGGTCACTGAAGAAAAGAAGGAACAAGTGAAGTGCAGATAGGAATTATGAGAGGCATCCCCTGAGCCATCAGTTTACCAGGAGGGAAAGTCCCACATGGTGCCGATCATTTGCAGCTTGTTTAAGACCTGCCACTCGCCCCCTTCTCCTTGGCCACGGCGCCATCACCCTCTTGCAGGTGCTCGTTGCCTTTGGGGAGTATCTCCACGTGGCCTACATGTCCTCGTCTTCATTGCTGCTGCTTCCTAGCATCTCCATTCGATAGCTTTGGCTTCTTTTCCTCTGCTCGCTTACACATCAGACCCCTCTCAAACGCGCCCGAAGGAGCCATGGCTTCTCTGTGGGAAACTCTCCTTCGCGTCCTAATCATCAGGCTTTTGGCTGCTTACAGAGACCCACTTCCCCCTTTCAAGTAACTGAATTTCTAGATTGATTCTCCCGCATGACCTCCATCCCTTGTTTCTCTGCAGATGATTCCCTTTGCCAGGGCTGGGAAAGCTACAAAGGTCCCTGGTTTGGCTTCCTTCCTCTGTGCCCACGAGAGGAAAGGGGGCTGTAGCATCTCTTGTTCCACGGGATTGCAGCGGATGGCCAGGGTGCCGTCTGTCCAGTTTCCCCCAAACGTCCCATCCCTTCCCTAAGTCACTCTTTCCAGAGTTATCGAATCCCAAAGCTGCTGATTCTTCTCCTCCTGGCTGCTCTAATTATCCACTGCTCTTTCTTTAATGGATTCTCGACTTGATGACTACAGCTTTTAATATAATTGGAGGTCTGCGCTGCCAGTCTCCTGTTCATTCCTACTTTCCTCCTAATTGTTCCTTGAGATTCTAGACCTCTGATTCCTCCAAAAGATTTTTTTAAACCCTTACCTTGCCTCCTGGAATCAATACTGTGTCTTGTTCTGAGGCAGAAGAGTGGTAAGGGCTAGGCAATGGGGGTTAAGTGACTTGCCCAGGGTCACACAGCTGGGAAATGTCTGAGGCCAGATTAGAACCCAGGACCTCCCATCTCTGGGCCAACTCTCAACCCACTGAGCCACCCAGCTGCCCTCCAAAAGAATTATTTTTGATTATTATTTTGTCTTTGTAGTTAGATTGGTATGTAATAAACTTTATCAATTAACATAGGCCATGCCACCTTCGGTATCATATCAGCACGACCCAACCACAAGCAATGAGGATCCTTGCAATTTATTAATTCTTCATTTTTAAGCATATTTTTCATACATATTTATTTAAATTTTATTTAGTCAATTTAGAACATGATTCCTTGGTTACAAGAATCATATTCTTTCCCCCCCTCCCCTACTCCCACCTTTCCTGTAGCTGATACACAATTCCACTGGGTATTACATGTGTCCTTGATCAGAACCTATTTCCATGTCGTTGGTGTTTGCATTAAGATGTTCATTTAGAATCTACATCCCCAGTTATATCTCCTCTACCCACGTAATCAAGCAGTTGTATCCCACAGTTCTTCCTCTGAATGTGGACAGTGTTCTAGATCTCTCTGAGTTGTTCAGGATCACTGCATTGCCACTAATGGAGAAGTCCATTACATTAGATTGTACCACAGTGTATCCGTCTCTGTATACGATGTTCTCCTGGTTCTGCTCCTCTCGCTCTGCATCACTTCCTGGAGGTCGTCCCAGTTCACATGGAATCCCTCCAGTTCATTATTCCTTTGAGCACAAGAGTGTTCCATCCCCAACATTTACCACAATGTGTTCAGCCATTCCCCAATTGAAGGGCATCTCCTCATTTTCCAGTATTTTGCCACCACAAAGAGTGCAGCTATGAATATTCTTGTACAAGTCTTTTTTCTTTATTATCTCTTTGGGGTACAAACCCAGCAGTGCTATGGCTGGACCAAAGGGCAGACAGTCTTTTAGGGTCCTTTGGGCATAGTTCCAAATTGCCCTCCAGAATGGCTGGATCCATTCACAACTCCACCAGTAATGCATTAATGTCCAACATTGCCACATCCCCTCCAACATTTACTACTTTCCTTAACTATTCTGTTAGCCAATCTGCTAGGTCTGAGGTGATACCTCAGAGTTGTTTTGATTTGCATTTCTCTGATTATAAGAGATTTAGAACACTTTTTCATGTGCTTATTCATAGTCTTGATTTCTTTGACTGAAAAATTGCCTATTCATGTCCCTTGCCCATTTGTCAATTGGAGAATGGCTTGATTTTTTGCACAATTGATTTAGCACTTTATAAATTTGCATAATTAGACCTCTGTCAGAGGTTTTTGTTATGAAGATTGTTTCCCAATTTGTTACTTCCCTTCTAATTTTGGTTGCATTGATTTTGTTTGAACAGAAACTTTTTAATTTGATGTAATCAAAATTATTGATTTTATATTTTGTGATTTTTTCTAACTCTTGCTTGGTTTTAAAATATTTCCTTTCCCAAAGGTCTGACATGTATAATATTCTGTGTTCACCTAATTTGTTTATATTTTCCTTCTTTAAAGTCAAGTCATTCACCCATTCTGAGTTTATCTTGGTGTAGGGTGTGAGATGTGGATCCAAACCTAATCTCTCTCATACTATCTTCCAATTTTCCCAGTAGGTTTATCAAATAGTGGGTTTTGGTCCCAAAAGCTGGGATCTTTGGACTTATCATAGACTGTCTTGCTGAGGTCACTTACCCCAAGGCTATTCCACTGATCCTCCTTTCTGTCTCTTAGCCAGTACCAAATTCTTTTGATGACCACTGCTTTATAGCATAGTTTGAGATCTGGTACTACAAGGCCACCTTCCTTCACATTTTCTTTTCATGATTTCCCTGGATCTTTTGTTCTTCCAAATCAACTTTGTTATGATTTTTTCTAATTCAGTAAAAAGGTTTCTTGGTAGTTCAATGGGTGTGGCACTAAATTAGTATATAAGTTTGGATAGGATGGTCATTTTTATTATGTTAGCTCATCCTACCCATGAGCAGTTAACATTTTTCCAATTATTTACATCTAGTTTTAATTGTGTGGAGAGTGTTTTGTAGTTGTGTTCATATAATTCCTGTTTGTCTCAGCAGATAGATTCCTAAGTATTTTATATTGTCTATGGTGATTTTAAATGCAATTTCTCTTTCTAATTCTTGCTGCTGAACTGGGTTGGAGATATATAGAAATGCTGATGACTTATGTGGGTTTATTTTGTATCCTGTAACTTAAAATTGTTGATTATTTTGACTAGCTTTTTGGTTGATTCTCTATGATTCTTTAAGTAGACCATCATATCATCTTCAAAGAATGATAGCTTGGTCTCCTCATTGCCAATTTTAATACCTTCAAATGCTTTTTCTTCTCTAATTGCTACTTCTAGTGTTTCTAGTACAGTGTTAAATAATAGAGGTGATAACAGGCATCTTTGTTTGACTCCTGAGCTTGTTGGGAATGCTTCTAGTTTATCCCCATTGCAGATGATGTTAGCTGATGGTTTTAGATATATACTGCTATTTATTCTTAGGAAAGGCCCTTCTATTCCTATACTTTCTAGTGTTTTCAATAGGAATGAATGTTGTATTGTTCTAAGACTTTTTCTGCATCTATTGAGATAATCATGTGATTTTTGTTGGTTTGCTTGTTGATATGATCAGTTATGTGGATGGTTTTCTTAATATTGAACCATCCTTGCATTCCTGGTATAAATCCCACCTGATCATAGTGAATAACCCTTGTGATGACTTGCTGAAGTCTTTTTTCTAGTATTCTCATTTAATATTTTTGCGTCTATGTTCATTAAGGAGATTGGTCTATAGTTTTTGGCCTGTTTTTGGCCTGCCTGGCTTTAGAATCAGTATCATATTTGTGTCATAAAAGGAATTTGGTAAAACTCCTTCTTTGCTTATTATGTCAAATAGTTTGTATAATATTGGAATTAGTTGTTCTTTGAATGTTTGATAGAATTCACTTGTGAATCCATCAGGCCCTGGGGATTTTTTCTTAGGGAGTTCTTTGATGGCTTGTTCAATTTCTTTTTCTCATGTGGGATTATTTAAGAATTCTATTTCTTCTTCTGTTAATCTAGGCAATTTATATTTTTGTAAATATTCATCCATATCACCTAGATTGTCATATTTGTTGCCATATAATTGGACAAAATAGTTTTTAATGATTGCCTTAATATCCTCTTCATTGGATGTGAATTCTCCCTTTTCATCTATGATACTGTTAATTTCATTTTCTTCTTTTTTTTTATTAGATTGACCAGTCCTTTGTCTACTTCATTTGTTTTTCCAAAATACCAGCTTCTAGTCTTCTTTATTCATTCAATAATTCTTTCACTTTCAATTTTATTAATTTCTCCTTTAATTTTTAGGGTCTCTAATTTAGTTTTCATCTGGGGATTTTTAATTTGTTCACTTTCAAGTTTTCTGATTTGCATGTCCAATTCATTGACCTCTGCCCTCCCTTATTTGTTAATATATGAACTCAAGGATATAAATTTATCCCTGAGTACTGTTTTGGCTGCATCCCATAGATTTTGGAAGGATGCCACATTATTGTCATTTTCTTCAATGAAATTATTAATTGTTTTTATGATTTGTTCTTTAACTAACCGATTTTGGAGAATCATATTATCTAATTTCCAATTAATTTTTTATTTGGCTCTCCATGTACCCTTACTTATTATTATGTTTATTTCATTATGATCTGAAAAGGTTGCATGTATTATTTCTGCTTTTATGCACGTGTTTGCAATGTTTTTATGCCCTAGTACATGGTCAGTCTTTGTGAATGTATCATGAACTGCTGAAAAGAAGGTGTAGTCCTTTTTGTCCCTATTTATTTTTCTCCTTATATCTATTAACTCTAATTTTTCTAAGACTTCATGCACATCTCTTACCTCTTTCTTATTTATTTTTTATTTGATTTATCTAAATTTAATAGTGGTAAGTTCAGGTCTCCCATTAATATAGTTTTACTATCTATTTCCTCCTTCAACTCCACTAGTTTCTCCTTTAGAAATGTGGATGCCATCCCATTTGGTGCATATATGTTGAATACTGATATTTCCTCATTGTCTATATGGCCTTTTATCAGGATGTAGTAACCTTCTCTATCCCTTTTAATCAGATCTATTTTTACTATGGCTTTGTCAGACATCATGATTGGAACTCCTGCCTTCTTTCTCCCAGTTGAGGCTCAATAGGTTTTGCTCCAACCTTTAATTCTAACCTTGTGAGTGTCTACCTGTCTCATGTATATTTCTTGTAGATAACATATGGTAGGATTTTGGTTTCTAATCCACTCTCATATTTGTTTTCGTTTTAGTGGTGAGTTCATCCCATTCCCATTCAAAGTTATGATTGCCACTTGTGTATTCTCCAGCATTTTGATATCCTCTTCTAGTTCTGTCCTTCCTTCTTTTGCTGTATCCTTTTAAACCAATGGTTTGCTTTTAATCAGTCCTCCTAATCCCCACCCTTAATATGCTTCCTGTTATGACCCCTCCCTTTTTGATCCCTTCTTATTTTTTTAGGGTCTGTTAAATTCCCTCCCCCCTCTCTTTCCCTCCCTTTTTATACTCCCTGCACTCTTAGTTTTCCCTTCTTACTTTCCCAATACTCCAATGGATCTAGATGCTCTTCCCTCTCAGAACTGATTTCACTGAGAGTAAGGT
Organism: Monodelphis domestica; assembly: GCF_027887165.1. Lineage (NCBI taxonomy): Eukaryota > Metazoa > Chordata > Mammalia > Didelphimorphia > Didelphidae > Monodelphis > Monodelphis domestica. The sequence continues at coordinate 1,008,172 of NC_077228.1, read as the reverse complement.
TTAAATATCACCTATTAGCACTCTCTTCCTCTCCATCTATAAGAGTATTCTTCTCCTCCCCTTCCCATGTGTCTCTTTGTGTGATAATTATCCTATTTATCTTATTTCTTTAAGTTTCTCTTGGTGCCAACTTCAATTCCCCCCTCCCTTTTTCTTTTTTTTTTGCATATTATCTTATACCACTTATTACCCCAATCTCTTCCTGTGAATGATTCTTCTAAATACTATGATAGTGAGTATAATCCTTGAGAGTTACAAATAACATTTTCCCTATATATCAATATAAACAACTTGATCTTATTGAAGCCCTTAAAGAAGAAAGTTTAAATTAAAAAAAGAACATTTTTCTCCTTTTCCCTCTCTTTCTTATTTACCTTTTCATGTTTCTCTTGATCTTTGTGTTTAGATATCAAACTTAGTTCTGGTCTTTTCTTTACAAATACTTGGAAATCTTCTGTTTTGTTGAATGCCCATACTTTCCCCTGGAAGTATATAGTCAGTTTTGATGGGTAGGTGATCCTTGGTTGAAGACCCAATTCTCTTGCCTTTCTGAGTATCATATTCCAAGCCTATATGCCCCATATACTCCAGGGAAGCTATTTCATCTCCTTATGTGTGGAGATGCCCAAATCCCACATACCTTCAATGCTGTACCTTACTGTGGAGACCCTTTTTCATATGAATTTAGGTTTTTTTGGTCTTTTGAGGTTGTCTCTATTGGTAGGTACTGGGGAGAGGAAGAGTCCTGGGTCTAGACTGCCGCCATGTTTACCCAGAAGTCCTCTGCACATATATTTAGATAAGTCTGAATGTGTACTTGTCTACTGTCATGCATGCCTAATCAAACAGGGAAGGTTTCAGAAGTGGATCTTGTGATAAAGGACAGGGCCACTGACTGAGGCCCGGCTCTAGAGAACGTTATCCCTGAGTTGCATGTAGAGGAACACATTTTGGAAATCTTGAAAGCCATCCAGGGGCTTTAGAGGTATTGGGATTAACAGCAGTGGAAGGAGCGCTCTGGCCAATGAAATTACCAATCTCTAAAATACTGGTGCCAAAACATGCCCATGCTACAGAACCAACTGTGCTGTGTGATCATGCAGTGATAACTGTTGAGGAAATGTCAGAAGGGGAACAAGTAGAGAGGGAAACTAAACAGCAGCAATGGAATAATAATAGCTATAATAGCCAACATTTATATGATGTCCCACATGCCAAGCACTGTGCTAAGCACTTTATGGTTTTCGTCTACCGGCTAGGGATATGGGTGCCATTATTATCTCCAATTCACAGATGAGGAAACAGAGGCTAAGTGATTTTCCCAAGAACATACAGCTAGTAAGTTTCTAAGGTCAGATTGGAATTCAAGTTTTCCTGATTCCAGGGCCCATTTTTGAAGATAGGAATGAATGTTTCGGGGTCAGAGTGGGCCAAAAGCCGAATATGAAGCAATACGGGAATAGAGTTGGTATCACAGGAATGAGAGCATCAGGCACACATTAGTAAACTCCTACTCTCCAGCCAAGGGTCTGCCTACTTTTCCTCTCCCTTTCTAGGTAACAGGGAAACCTTTGATCTACCTGGGATTTGATGGAAACATCACTTAATAATCGAGTGAGATTTGCAAGGCGCGCTCTCCAGAGCCTGATTAGCTCCTCACATGCCCCATTTCTGTATTTTGAAGAGCAGTGGGCTAATGAGTGCTCGTACCTGTTCCTAGAAGCCCAGGGGATAGATTCATTTCAAGCACGAAAACCTGAACAAGGCTAGAGAGAAAGCAGAGCATGCCAGGGAATCACTTGCTTGGCAGAGATTTTTTCTTCTTCTGGAACGATGTCACCTAATGAAAATAATAGTATGTTCACTTTTTCCTCTGATTTCAAGAGAATTGATAGGTATGACACCTAATGAAGTAGAGAAGAAATAGAATATCTAAGCACAAAGAACATCTTCTCCAAAGATACTGATCTAGATGCTTTAGCTAGAGAAAACAGAGGCCAAATGAAGAAAGGGGTAGAGAAGAGAGGAGAGAGGAAGAGAGGGGAAGGGAAGAGAGGAGAGCAGAGCAGAGGACAGCTGAAGAGAGGGGCCAGCAGAGGAGAGGAGAGAAACAAAACTTGAACCAACCAAACCATCCCTTCCACTTTATTGTGGATGTTTTTCTAGCCTTATACACACAAATGAGGCAATTTGGCCTTCCTACTCTGACTAATTAGATGAGTATGATCTCATTTTCCTTCAGAGAAGGAACAGTGAAAGCTGTGACTCCCAGATTTCTGCCTCTTTCCTTTCCTTCTCCTTCTGGTTCATTGGGACAAATCTGCCACCAAATGTAGACACATCCCCCATGTGCCCTGTGACATCTTTCCTCAGCCAAGATCATGGATGCCACACGAGAATTAAGAGGATTTTCTTTACTGAAATAAACCTCCAAGAACTGTTGCTTGTTCTCCCCCAAAGAGTGACCAATTGGATGTGTTTTGTTTACAGCACTAGCATGTTAAGTCCACTTTCAAAAGAACATTTGAAACATATACACTGACTTTCTCACATCATCAAATGGCCACATTTCATGTCCTCCTGCCCCTTTTACAATAGAGCAAAGGGAGCCCTCTGGCTAGGTGGTGCTGTGAATCCAGTGCTCCGGGCAGAGGATGAACAAGACGGGAAAGATACTCTCGTCAGCAGCCCCATCCTGACGACCATCATCATCACTCTCCCTCCTCTTCCAAAAACTCCCTCATCCATAGGTTTCCCCTTTCACAGAGAGGACATTCTGTGGCTTCCAGAGATCTGCTGAAGGCTCAGATTCCACGTTCTTGGTGGGAGGAAAAACTGTCCAGAGTCCCTTCTGACTCTTAGATGCATCACCTGCTATAATGCTTCTGATTTTACAAATGAGGCATGTTTCAATGAGCTGGCCAAGCTAACATGCCAGCTGCTCTTGGGCTCAGCCTATGAATAGAGGTTTAGCCCTCCAAGTGAGGTTCAGTCTGGTTGAAAACGCGGAATGTGAAAGTCACATTCAATGAGAGTCCTCCAGTGCCTCAGACAAGGTTGGGGGAATAAGAGGTGCCAGTAAACTACTTACGGTTTTTCATTGGAAAGCATGTTTCCCGATGAACTCTTCTAGGAGACACGTAATGTGCAAGTTCTGACAAGACGTCGGTCCCCCATTTCCCTCCCCATTCAACTACAGCAAATTCACAAGCCTGATGCCAGGGTAAAGGTTGTTTTTAATTAAAAAGAAAAATCGCTGACCTTGGAGGTCATTTAATTGAATGTCCTCCTTTCTACTGATGAGGAAACTAAAGCCCCAAAATGTTATCCAGGCTCGCCAAGGAATGAAGCAGCCATCCGTCAGCAGACTCATGAAGTGCCTACTGTGGACCAGACGCTGTGCTTAGTTCTGGGGATATGAAGAAAGCCAGGGACAGTCTAGACACAGGAGGAGCTGAGGTTAATGGGAAAGACAGATGACTCTGTATACAGGTATTACATGCCATAGAAAAAGGAAAGGATCGACAGAGGAAAGGTGCTAGAATGAAAGAGGATCAGGAAGGCTTTCTGTTAAAGATGGGATTTTAGCTGCAATTTGAAGGAAGCAGAGATGAGGAGGGAGAACACTGCAGACACCTGTGTGCAGAGACCTGCACACATGTGCGCGCACACACATTCCTATTTTAAATAAAGATCTATCTGTATCTATGCATCTGTCTCTGTCTCTATCTGTCTCTCTGTCTCTGTCTCCCTCCCTCTCTCTGTCTCTCTCTGTGTGTCTGTCTCTCTCTGTGTCTCTATCTCTGTGTCTGTCTTTGTTTCCTTCTCTGTATCTCTCTGTCTCTGTCTCTCTTTCTGTCTCTCTCTGTCTCTGTCTTTATCTGTCTCTCTATCTCTGTCTCTCTGTCTCTATCTGTCTCTCTCTCTGTTTCCCTCCATCTCTCTGTCTCTATCTCTGTCTCTCTCTGACTGCCCGGCTTTCTCTCTCTCTCTCTCTGTCTCTATCTCTGTCTCTCTTTCTGTCTCTGTCTGTCTGTCTCTCTCTGTCTGTCTCTGTTTCCCTCCATCTCTCTGTCTCTATCTCTGTCTCTCTCTGACTGTGCGGCTTTCTCTCTCTCTCTCTGTCTCTCTCTATCTCTCTCTCTGTGTCTTTGTCTCTCTCTCTCTCTGTCTCTATCTCTCTCTCTCTCTGTCTCTGTCTGTCTGTCTCTCTCTTTCTGTCTGTCTCTGTTTCCCTCCATCTCTCTGTCTCTATCTCTGTCTCTGTGTGTGTGTCTCTCTCTCTGTCTCTCTCTCTGTGTCTCTATCTCTGTCTCTATCTGTCTCTCTCTCTTTCTGTCTCTGTCTCTGTTTCCCTCCATCTCTCTATCTCTATCTCTGTCTCTCTCTGACTGCCCGGCTTTCTCTCTCTCTCTGTCTCTATCTCTGTCTCTGTGTCTCTGTCTCTCTTTCTGTCTCTCTCTGTCTCTGTCTCTCTCTTTCTCTATCTGTCTCTCTGTCTCTGTCTCTCTCTGACTGTGCCGCTTTCTCTCTCTGTCTGTCTCTCTCTGACTGTGCAGCTTTCTCTCTCTCTCTCTGTCTCTCTGTTTCTGTCTCTGTCTCTGTTTCCCTCCATCTCTCTGTCTCTATCTCTGTCTCTCTCTGACTGTGCAGCTTTCTCTCTCTCTCTCTGTCTCTCTCTTTCTGTCTCTGTTTCCCTCCATCTCTCTGTCTCTATCTCTGTCTCTCTCTGACTGTGCAGCTTTCTCTCTCTCTCTCTGTCTCTCTGTCTCTCTCTTTCTGTCTCTGTCTCTGTCTCTCTCTGACTGTGCCGCTTTCTCTCTCTGTCTGTCTCTCTCTGACTGTGCAGCTTTCTCTCTCTCTCTCTGTCTCTCTGTCTCTCTCTTTCTGTCTCTGTCTCTGTTTCCCTCCATCTCTCTGTCTCTATCTCTGTCTCTCTCTGACTGTGCGGCTTTCTCTCTCTCTGTCCCTATCTCTCTCTCTGTGTCTCTGTCTCTGTCTCTCTTTTGCCCACCCCTCTCTCTATCCCAAGATGAGAGCTGTGTGCACATTGTAAAGCGAATGTCCTGGGAACATCTGAACTGGCGGGTACAGCGGCGGGTTGGCCATCGTTGCTCCCAAAGCTTTCCTTCCGAAGGGCTCCTTCTGTCTGTCGGGTTGACGAGTCACCTTCCCTCAGCGATGGTCGCCCCCAGCTCCGCTGCTGCCATTTCTCTCGGCGCCATCTTTCCGACTCTGGTCGCTCTCTCCATTCACTGGCCACACGAGGGGCCGGCTCAGTCCACACAGCCAGCTCAGGGTTCCTCCGTGCCTCAGCATAAACCGAAGCTGCTCTGGCTGTCCTCAGAGCCCTTCGCCACTCCCCGCCCCGCCCTGCCCCCCACAGAGCCCGGAACACGCCCATTTGCGGATGATCTCTGGTGTGTGCTAGAGGCATGATTGTGCTGTTGGCGCTGTCCAGAGAAGGTGCTTACTCTTATGGCTGTCCTCAGGGAGGACCCTGTTTCCTTCGCTGCCTTCACCGTGGGGGACTCCAAGCTGGCGGGTTCCACACGAACTCGCTTCGCTCATCCGCTGTTAAAGATGAGCCAACAGAAGCCAGCCGGGTTCTTGGATCCTGGGAGCAGAACCTGGAATGAAGAAAGTGTGGAGCCGAACCCATGAAGGGCCAGACGGGATAAGGGCCATCCGCAGGAGAGTTTCTTTCCTGACCCCCCCCCCCCCCAGGGCCCTCTGGCTGATGAGTTGCCAGCTGGAAAGGGTGGCCCGTCCAGCCCGAGAACGATCCACTCAGCGGCTCTGGGGCTCGGCCCAAAGTGCTGGTGAAACCAGGAAGCGCTTCCTCCAGCTCGAGTACAAGGCGGCTCTCAAGGGAGTTTTCCATGAGAACCCGGTTGGGGCGGGAGGCCTGGGAGCTCCTAGAACTCTTCATGAGACCGCGTTCTTTGTTTCCAAAGGAGACTTGAAGAGGATCTGAAGGCCCAGAGGACTCCAAGCTCAAAATAAGAGTGGCCAGAGAGTGAGCCTCTTCACAATTGTAGGCCAGGCTGAGGTCTGCCCCCCTGGCTCTGCCAACATTCACCTCTCTCATTCAGTTGTTTCCTGGAGCATCACCAGGTAGATGGCCACCGTCTCCCATGGGACCCTGATGCCCCTCTTCCCTCAGGCTGCCAGATGCCTTCCCGCCATTTCCCTCCCCAGGGAGCAGCCCAGCAGCGGACCCAGAAAGGAAAGCTCTTGCCACCAAAGTCCTTGGAACTGTCATGGGTTCACTGCGGGAAGCGGATGGCACCTCCTCAGAGGGAATGAAGGGCCTTGAAGAAGCAGCCGACCATTTGCTATGCCCCTGGGCCCCGGCACCATGGAGGAGTCTGTCGGGGCTTGATGAAGCCTACCAGCCAGGCTGCCCCTTTCCCTGGGATGAGAGCTTTGGGAAAACAGGAACAGTCTGGCTTTTCTACTTGAATCTGCAGCTCAACAGCGTGCTTTGCACAAGGTGATCGTTGATGGATGTTTGAATCATCCATCCATCCATCCATCCATCCATCCATCCATCCATCCATCCATCTATCCATCCATCCATCCATCTATCCATCCATCCATCCATCCATCTATCCATCCATCCATCCATCCATCCATCCATCCATCCATCCATCCATCCACCCATCCATCCATCCATCCATCCATCCATCCATCCATCCACCCATCCACCCATCATCACCCGAGACCTTCCCTCGAGTGTATGGGGCATGTAGGAAAGGCTAGAGTCTATGGAGTAGGTTGCTGAGGCCTCTTCAGGGCTGATCATCCAACTTTGGTGTCTGTCTATCACCCAAATCTCAGCCGTGGCTCCAAGGAACTGTAGTATGCGCAGCGGCCAGATCTTGGGAGTGTCATCTCAGTGGCCGGCCTAAAACAGCTGAGGGTATTCAGCAGGCCTCAAACCAGAAGGCGAGTGAGGGGGAGGTCTACACCGAACAAGTGGAGATCCCTCCCAGCAGAATGGGTGAAGGAGAACAATTTGTTCCAGTGGCCATGAAGAGGGCTAAAGGAGGGAACGAATGCCGAGGTCATCAGCTGCATCACAGGCCATCGACAGTGTCCTGACCTGGTTTTTGATGGCTCTGGAAGAGGGTGAGGCTGATGACTGTGTAACTGTCTCACTGAAACTCACCCATTTGTCCCTCTCCAAAATGAAGGATTAACAGCAGCAAAAAGAACGGGGCCCGGGCAGACAGCAGAGGAACCCAAGAGGTGAGAGGACACAACCTGAGTGAGCACCTGGCAAAGGGGAAAAGGAGCTATTAGGGAGGTGGGAGAAGGAGCATCAGGAGACCGACTGTGGTGTCCGGAAAACCTAGAGAAGAGGCTGATCAGTCCTGTCAAAGGCTACAGGGAGGCGTAGTCAAAGGATGGCTGAGGAAAGGCTGTTGGATCTGACAACTATGAGATCTCGGGGACTTTTGGAGAGGGCAGTTTGGGCAGAATGACAAAATCAGAAGCAGAACAGAGAAAGTGGAGGAACCTGCTGGAGATGCCCTTTTCCAGGCGTTTACCTGCAAATGGAAGAAGAGGCGCAACTTGTGAGAGTGGGAGATCAAGTGAAGGGTTCTGAGGGTGGAGGGGATGTGGGCATGGTTGTGGGAAGTAAGGAATGAGCCAGTAGAGTTGTAAAGTGCGCATGTGTGGGAGGGAATGGAAAGGACTGGGATTGCTTGAGCAAGTTGAGAGGCTATTCCTCGGTACAGAGAAAAGCCTAAGCATGGATAAAGATCAGGCTTTGGGGAGGGGAGGCAGTGAGCAAAAGCTAATAGAATGTGATTGGAAAAGGGGATTTAGGAATTCTGGAGGTGGGACATTTTTATGAGATAGAAAAATGAAGGGCATGACCATGTGTGTGTGTGTGTGTGTGTGTGTGAGACAGGTGAGATAGAGAAGTAGGTCATGAGAACTGGGGAGATTTATGGAACTGAGTAGTTGGGATGTTTAAAGCCCGTTTCTATGTACATTAAAGTCCCCTAGTGTGATGGAGGGACGGTCCAGAGACTTCGAGGGGCAGAGCCTGGAGGACATGCCCAGATTGGCATCCTCAGCGGGGAATGGTGGGGGAGGCTCTGAATCTGGAGGGAAGAGGAGACTCCAGGGGGAGACAGCTGATCTCTCTCCATCTGAGAAGCCAGGGGTGGCAGACTGAGCAGAAATCTCTCTCCGGAGCCATACAAATCCCTCATTGATCCTCATCACCACCACCCCCCCAAGACTCCAAGAGTTGTGGCAGAACCTGAGAAGAAGAGCAGCAGCAGCAGATCTCCCACAGCTCCCGTGACATGGGCATGGGCTCTGCTGGGCTAAGAGTCACCAGGGGTCCCCAGACCCTGAGTCTGCCAGACCAGGCTGCCAAGCTGAGTCTCTCAGCTCTGGGGGGAGGGACAAGGAGATGTAGACTGACAGGGACTTCCTTGCCCTCTTTCCTGCAGACGCCAGCCTGCAGACATCTTGCGCATCTCACCCCATGTGTTAGAACAAAGTCAGTTATCTTAAATGGACTTCGAGAGCGGATTTCTCTCTTTCCCCAAGGGAAGAGGTTCCCCCATTCATCAGCCCTTCCAGGGGAGTAAAGGCAGGGTTAGTGGAGACACAGATCTGAAGAAGCCTGAAGGGGCTCCATCGCACCCTCCTTCGACCTTCTGGGCAGTTAGGATCTACTTTGTCTCCATCATACCCAAACCAGCCCTCCAGCTCACGAGTTGGCAAGGGGAGCACACCTGGAACCAGGAACTGCTGCTTAGGGAAGGTGAGGGAGTGACCTGGAGTTCTGGAGACATCTGCCACCAGGGTTTTAATTAGACAGTAGAGCTGAATAGTGTAGACATCAATGGAGGAGAGAGCCTGGAAGCAGCAATGGGGACAAGGACTACTGTGACTCCTTTACCAAGCGGAGTGACTGAGGGTGTGGCCAGTGCTGAAAAGGGTGGATGGGGAGCCGGTCAGTTCGGAGAGTGACCTTTCCATAATGGGTAGAGGACGGAAGGAAAGGAAAGCATTTGGGAGGAAGAACAGACATTCCAGAGGACACAATGGGAGGAGAAGCTGGTATTTGATTGGAACTTTGGGGTGAGAGATTTGACAGGAATGGGAATAAGGACTCAAGTGGCGAGTGAGAGACGGGGAATGAGGTGTGCACGACAGCCGGCAGGAGTTCAGAATCCCTGGGGTGTGTGGAGTATCCAGCACGGAACGGAAGGCCCACTTCTCCTCCCAAAGACACTGGACATCAGATTGGGCACGAGCAGCACGGGACGGAAAGCAGCCCGTCAGACGGCAAGCCCCTTCTCCTCCCTTTAAACTCTGGAGATGGAAGTCTGATCTCTACGACCGAAGAAGGAAGTCTTCATCTCCACTAGCTTTCTCCTTCCTCTTCACTCAAGAAGGGGCAGGAGATGAAAGGCCTGCGATCAAAGGGGAGGTTGTTCCTCTTCGAACATCTAGGCTGAAAGATCTGGCTGGAGGCACAAAGGGGGCGTTGTCTTGTCTTGGCACAGACAGAAGCTGCCCTGTCTTGGCCCCTTGCTGTCTTCCTTCAGGGGACCCAAAAAGCAGGAGATGAATGGTCCCAGTGAGAGGAAGGCCTGGCTCTTCTTTGCTTCCTAAAGGAATCCTCCAGCCCTTGAGACGACCTTAGAAGACATCTCATCCAAAGCCCTCACTTCAGATGAGAAAACTGAGGCAGAGGCATTCCGGGCCTTTCCCAAAGTTATAGAATCATCAAGAAGAAGAGGTGGGGTTTGAACCCAGGCCCCCAGACTTCAGATCTAGCACTTCCCATGTCTTCCCTTGCCCTCTGTTTTCTCTCTCTGGTTTCAACTCCCTACAAGCGAAGAGCCCTGAAAGGGTCAGGAACTTCTCCCGATGCCAGCCATCCTGCCTTCCTACCTCCTTTGGCGTGTCGTCTCTCCCTTTGGATTGTGAGCTCATGGGGGCAGGAGCTGCTTTGTCTTCAGAGCTGCAGTGCCTAGCCCAGGGCCAACACACCTTTTGGAGTCCGGCTGCCCAAAGCCCAGCACTTCCTCCCTAACCCAAGTGTGCCTCCTAGACGGAAAGGGCGAACCCCACCGGGACCGATAGAGCGTGATTGAGTGTGGGGTGACCAGAGGGGAGACCACAGAGGAACGGTGGGACGCCTCCTTATCATACAGGACATGAAATGATGCTGTAGTAAATCTATCCCAAGACATGACACAACCCTCTGATGGAATCAGAACACACATCCCGGGCTAGCAGTGGGTGAATAGGAACTCCTTGATGTGGGCCGGCCTCTCTCTGCCCGGAAGCGTCCGGGTATGGGGAGCTCACTACTTGCAGTCGTTAGGACACTTCTCTAGGAAGATGTCTGCTGGTCATTTGCTGTTCTTGAATTCCTTCTTTCTACAAGGGTTTGTGTCTGCTCAGCTCACCGAGGGCTCCTGATCCTCTGGGTCATCCCTGGATCTGGTAAGCGTGTGCCAGTTCCTCTGAGTCGGGGGTTCTGGCCCATCCAGCGCCCTCGGTCTCCTCACATCGCCCCCTCCCCCCTCACCTAGGTTTCGCTGGGCTCCGGGCCTTGACTCATCATGTGCTCCACCAAACTGGAGCATGGTTTTCCTTAAACAAAGATCAGACCCCCAAGTCACTCCCAATGGCTCCCTCTGGCCTCCAGCAAAACTGTCGGTGGCCCTGTGTGGCTCTGAAAGCCCTTCCCAGCCTGCCCCCAGCCTCTTCCCACTCCTTTAGCCTTCACTCCTCAGTGGGTCCAAGCCAGTGAAACCGGGCTTAGCTCGGCTCCCCCACCGGACGCTCCATCTCCCGAGCCTGGAGGCGCTTCTCACTCCCTGCCTCGCTGACTCCCTCTCTTCCTTCAAGACACAGTACAAGCACTGCCGTCTGCATCAGCCTTTCCTGCCCCCTCTTCTTCTGCCCCCCCAGGGAGAGGCTTTCTTGGCGCCCTTTGTTCTCTATTCTGGGGGGGAGCCGTGATCTCGAGCACTGAAATAGCCACCCAAAGCCTGCACAGTGCTGTCCGTGCACAGGGAGCCCCCAAAGTTTGCACTAAGCCTTTGGGGTACCCCGAACGCTGCCATCTGATCCTCGTGTTAGTTGTATAAGGTGGGGGTCATTATTGTCCCCCTTCCATAAGCAAGGAGACGAGGCTGGAAGAGGCGTGCCTCTGTCTCTCTTGTCCTTGTTAGTTGGCTGGGTGTGGCTTTGGTTGGGTCTTCCTGGAGCAGCCCAGACCAAGGGCCACACCCTGGACCACAGCCGGGCCAGCTCTTTTCCTTCAGGGTCTTCCAGGACCCGGAGAAGGGCGGGAGACGCGGGAGGCTCGGCGGCGCACTTAGAAGATGCTCTTCCCAGCTCCCGTGCCGGGGAAGCACTTTGGGCTCTAAGATGGGATCTGTGGAGCACGCAAGCCTTCCGTGGTGCCCTTCGCTCCTTGGTAGAAGGACCTCCCTCGGCCTGGGGGATGGCGGGGCCTTTGGGAGCAAAGCAACAGGTCAGGCCGGAGCTCTGACACTGCCTCGCCCCAGGCGTCCGGAAGGCACCGGGTTTCCCTGGGCCTTCCTCCCCCAAAGACGGTAAGAGCCTATTTCACAGGATTGATGTGAGAAAAAACACTTCATCCACTCGAAACTGCTATGTAAAAAGGAGCTCTCGTGACCCAATCTCGGTGACGGAAGGTACCTCCGAGGCCGGGGGAGCGTTCCCTCAGCTTTCTGCCTGATAAGGCTTCTCCCAGAGGGGAGCCCGCCACCCCCCAGGCCACCTCGATGTCTTCCGGGGCGCCTTTTGTTCTTAGGAAGTTCCTCTTCACTTTGGGAGGAAACCTGCCCGCTCTGCAACCTCCTCTCGCCATCTCTCTTCCACTTGGAAGCCCTCCGACGTTTGAAGCTAGCTGCCATGTCCCCCGAGCCTCTTCTCTCCACGGAGTGGCTTCCGTTCCTCCATCTGGTTCTCTTGGTGCCCTGCTCTGGACCGCTGTGCCAGCCTGCAAGGCGCTCTCTTCCAACCCTTCTCCAGCCTCTCAATGAGCACAACCCTCCATCCTCATCCAATCAGGGCAGACGCCCGCGGCCTCTCACCGCTGGGCTTGGGGACTTCGTCCCTCCTTCCAGCACTGTCAGTCCCCCCACAAAAGGTCATGAGGCCCCAGAGGTCACGTTGGCATCCCTCTGCCACACCGCCTGTGAGCCTGGCACAGACGACGCAAATGCCCAGACCCTCTTTCCAGCCAGCCCTCTGCCCTAGCACATTCGTGACGCTGACCTTCCGAAGCCAGGACCTCCGAGATTTGAAAGGTTCTCCTGCAGAAGAATTGGAGCTGCCTGATTTGGCCTCGGGGAGCCCCAGCTGCCATTGGGGGAAGGAAGGGGCTGAAAAGCAACCAGGGGCTTGATGTTGGGGAAATGGGCTCCCTGGGAGCTCTGCACAAGTGCAATGCACAGCCTCTGGAGGCGTGCATTCACCCTCCCTCGGGGAAGGCCCACAACAGAGCCGGGCATGGCTAAAGAAGGCGCTCTGAGGTGGAGTCGCTTTTATAGGCAGCAGGTGAACGTCAGACAATCTAGGCACGGACTAGACCATTCCTTCAGGGCCACTCGCTGCCCTCGGATTCTCCTGTGGTCCGGACAGGTTCCATCTATCCAGATTTAACTGGACCCTCAAACGTCTGCCAGGACGTTCTGGTCTGTCAAGGCTGTTATTTGTTCTTTTCCTTGTTTGGTGGATCTGGACTCTGCCATCCCTCTCAGCTTTGTTTATTCCAGAAATTACTAGCTTGTCCTGGACACTTTTGAGCCACTCACTTTATAGAAGTGTTAAAGAGCAGGGAGTCCTGGTTAAGTTCCCAGGGCATTCTGGGAGAAAGCTTTTTTCAAAGTAGAAATTGAATCTGGATTGATGAATCCTCCCTAGTGCTGGGGAAGACACCATCTTTTCTTTTTTTTAACAGTCACCCATGATAGCAACTTGAGAATTATCCTTGACTTTCCTCTCCCTGATTCTCAGTTCCAAGAAATCATCGTGTTTTGGGGGTTCCGTCGCTCTCATTCGTATCCTTCTCTTCACTCAATAGAATTTGCGCTAGTGCGGGCCCTCAGCACCGTGTCTAAGCCGACCATGGCAGTAGAGCTTTATGCTCTCTTTCAATCTCCTCTTCACTCAGCTGCCAAATGGAGATTCCTGAAGGGGGCCCACCGTCACGTCACTCCCCTACTGAAAATTCTTTGGTGGCTCTCCATGCTCTCTAGGATAAAATGCAAAATCCTGCCCTGACATTTAACTTATTTTATAGCCTTTTCTTCCATCTACTTTCCTTTACAGCCAACCAATCTGTAACCTGTCCCCTGTATATTACAACCCATGCCACTCCTCTCCCTCCCTCCCTCCCTTCCTTCCTTCCTCCCTTTCTTCCTTCCTTCTCTACCTTCCAATCTCTTTCTTTTCCTCCCTCCTTTCCTTTATTCGTTCCTTCCTTCCTTCCTTCCTCCCTCCTTTCCTTTGTTCCTTCCTTCCTTCCTTCCTTCCTTCCTTCCTTCCTTCCTTCCTTCCTTCTTCTCTACCTTACTCTTTCCTTCTCTACCTTCCTCACTCTCCTTCTTTTCCTCCCTCATTTCCTTTGTTCCTTCCCTCCTTCCTTCCTCCCTTCCTTCCTTCCTCCCTCCTTTCCTTTGTTCCTTCCTTCCTTCCTTCCTTCCTTCCTTCCTTCCTTCCTTCCTTCCTTCCTTCCTTCTTCTCTACCTTACTCTTTCCTTCTCTACCTTCCTCACTCTCCTTCTTTTCCTCCCTCATTTCCTTTGTTCCTTCCCTCCTTCCTTTCTCCCTTCCTCTGTTTTTTCCTTCGTTCTGATCCCTCATTTTCCAATTTTTTTGCCACCACAACACCACAAAGAGAGTGGTTAGAAATGTTTTTGAGCAAGTCTTTTTCCCTATTATCTCTTTGGGGCACAACCCCAGCAGTGATATGGCTGGATCAAAGGGCAGGAAGTCTTTTAAAGCCCTCTGGACGTAATTCCAAATCGCCTTCCAGAATGGTTGGACTAATTCACAACTCCACCAGCAGTGTGTTAGTGTCCCGATTTTGCCACATCTCCTCCAACATTTATCACTTTCCTTTGCCCCTATATTGTTCAATCTGTACTTCCATGTTGTTTTGATTTGCATTTATCTAATCCAGAGGGATTTAGAATCCTTCTTCATGTTCTTATTGACAGTTTTGATTTCATCATGTGAAAACTGCCTATTCATGTCCCTTGGCCATTTGTCAATTGAGGAATGGCTTGATTTTTTGTACAATTGATTTGGCTCCTTATAAATTTGAGTAATTAGACCGTTGTCAGAGGTTTTTGTTGTCAATATTTTCTTGATTTGTTGCTTCTCTTCTAACTTTGGTTGCATTGGTTTTGTTTGTACAAAACTTTTCAATTTAATATAGTTGAAATTATTCATTTTACATTTTCTAATATTCTTTCTCTCTTGCTTGATCTTAATTTCTTTCCTTTCCCACAGATCTGACAGGTATACTGTTCTATGATCACCTAATTTACTTATTGTTTCCTTCTTTATGTTCAGGCCATTCACCCTTTATCTTGGTGTAGGGTGTGAGGTGTTGATCCAAGCCTAATCCCTCCCATACTGTCTTCCAATTCTCCCAGCAGTTTTTGTCAAATAGTGGGTTCTTGTCCCCAAAGCTGGGCTCTTTGGGTTTATCGGACACTAGCTTGCTGGGGGCATTTACCAAGTCTATGCCATTGATCCTCCCTTCCACAGAGTACGTTCTTAATAAATGCCATGAGGCAAACTGAACTGACCATTCTTGGCTTCACCCAGCTAGCAGCAGATCAACCAAACGGTGGTCATGCCTCTCCAGCGTGGCTGCAGGCAGAGCGTGCATGATGCCTTTATTTGCCTCCTGCCCCTTCCCTGGCCTCTCCAGCACCTCATACACAGGCAGATACTGGGCCACTTTGCTCAGTGAATTGGCTGAATGTGCCTTGAACAGGGCGATGGAGGGTGGCTGGGACTCAGAAGGAAAAGGAGAGAGCGAGCCAGTGGGAAGGGCCAGAGCAAAGGAAACCAGAAGCTGGGTTTGAGGGGCAGTGAAGCGACAGGCTGACCAAGTGACCAGCTCGGGCCGGAGGGAGGCAGAAGGGCCGCTGGGGCCGGGGCAGTGGAGAAGGCTGCCCCGTGGCGCTTTCTGGGTCTCTGGCAGAGGAGCAGGCCTCCAAAACAAAGAGCCTCAGCCGGATTTCCCATCTCCCCCTGCCCGCCGCCCATTCGATTGCTCATTTAGGAAAGTGAATGCAATCCGGGAAATCAACATTTCCAAGGGGGCAGAGCCAGGAACCTTTCAATTTCTGAGATGAATGAACCAAGCCGTTGTGGTGAGCCGCTCTCGGGTTCCTGCAGCGCCCGCCCGTAAATCCTACCTTTGGGAGCCAGCCGGAGCGTCCCGGGGACCCTGCATCTGGGACAGCACCAGCGCCAGTCTGGGTTCTTCCTTTGTGCCGCTGCAGGGAATTCGTGAGCAGCCCAGATTCCCACCGATCCGGCCCTGAGAGCTAGCCATTAGGCTGAGATGCTTTATGGCCGCCGCCGCCGATCCAAGCCTTACTGCCTCTCCCATTAGCAGAGAGTTCATTTTTCACTGCTCCCGCGTGCCCTCGTTCCTCTGGGAGCCGCTGGCTCCCCCCTCCTCGAGAAGTCGGGCCTGCAGCCCCCCCCCCCGCCCCAATCCTGAGCTCCACCCGCGCAGTCCCAGAGAGCCGTCCAGTCTGCAAATGTCCCCAGCTCGACCTGCTGGTGCGCAGAGGGAGAGCTCCCGGGGCTATTTCTCCCATGGTGGCCCCCTAGGGCACTCCCTCCTGGCAGGCAGCTCAAGAACCTTATAGTAGCCCACAGCATAGCCCCCCAGGGCCCCCCAACTGGTGCCCAGTCCCACGCACTGCCCCGCACTCGGAACAGTGACACGTGGCCAGGTGAGACTCCTGGACAAAGCTCAGAGCGCCGTCGGAGCGCCCATGCAGAGGAGGAGATCCCCGAACACGGGAATCGGGCGGCGAAAATCCGCCTTTTCTTAGCATGTCAGAACTCGGGCTGGTGGGCTCAGATTGGCTCCCAGGCGGCTCCCCATCAGCACCAGCTGTGCCTCCGGCTCCAGTGCCTCCTTTCATCCGCTGTCGTTGTCCTTTTCAGAACGGGAGGAAAAAGGGGGCTTCTCTCATCCCCCCGTGGGGTCCTTCTTCTCCCGAGGAAGGGATCTGGAGCCTGCTTGGGCCCCTTTTATCTGTCGTGGCAAAGGAGGACTTGATGACAGGGCCGGGATCCAACAGCATCCAAGCCAGCCACCAAC